>NC_041044.1:29120859-29420859 GCF_900634775.1 Gouania willdenowi
TTTGGGATTTGTGTACACAGCCAGTGGGCCTCTGGTGAGGTCTTCATACAAAGCAGGTGAGAATTCTGCCGAGAAATCCTGTTCTTCACCTGTTATCTGATCACCTGGTCCAGTTTCTAAACGGAATGTGTTTTTTAGGAGAGTTCTTCCTGAAGAATCTCTTGAAGAAGAGGAAAGCTGAAGATGCCACTGTGTGAATCAACATCCATCCCTTGCTGTGACCTACCAGCAAGAAGTGCTTTAACCTGGAAACCAGGAAGCCATCATATGATACAGTAACATGTGTCGCTCTATAATGGAAATGAACAGTCTTTAATTTAATATGTGAAAGTGATCCAATAATAACTAATATTGCCTGAGTGAGCTTCAGGATGGGTTTGATATGTTCTTTAAATGCTTCATGCAGTGAAATGTGTGAGAAATACACTTAAATTGTGATATTTTTTATAGTATCACAGAATTTAACCTTTAAGTGCACTGATAAATTTACCTTAGCAACTACTTTATTCTAATAAAACTTTAGTGTAAATTAAATCCTAAAAATCTTCAGTTGTCATGTTTGTGCTTTTTTTTTTTTGTTACTTCAGTGAAAATGCCAGAGTGACAAATGACTGATTCTTCAGCCAACAACACTTCATTGGAGACCTTTTTGTAAACATGTTCCCATTGGGACTCAAGTGAACAGTGTCCTTAAGCTGGATAAGTAGGCCCAGGATATCTCCGTTAGTTTCACCTAACCAAACATTCTGTCAGAGATCCCCTATCCTAAGAAGCAGGCTATCAACATGTTCATTTAAGACAGGTGATTTCAGCCTAGCAACATGGGAGCTTTAGTGAAATGTAGGGGTGTGATGAGATCTTGTGCCATGAGATCTCGCGAGATTAAACTCAACAAAATTTCTTGTCGTGTTAATTTTTTTATTTTTTGTGAACAATCCAAACTTCTATTTGTGACCAGTGGGGGCAGTAATGCACCTTTGCTAAGTCTGGCCTGCCAGAACCTAAAACAGGAGAAGAAAAAGGAGTAAATTTTAGTTCTCGTTTCAATTTGTGGAAGAAGTTGTTAACAGTTAAAAGAACATGGCTGTGTAGTTGCAGCATGTTGTTATGACATACTTGGTCAGGCTCTGTTTGCACTATTTACACTGTTACAGAGTAGAACTTTGATTTGGTTTTGCACACATTGTTTGCACTTGAAAAAAATAAATATAATTAAATTTATTGTATTTTAACTTTTATAAATTTTAGTTTCAATTTGTGGAAGAAGTTTATTGAAAGCTCATGCTTACATCATGCATGTAAAGAGTTATAATAAAACATTTCAAAATGCGTCATATATGCAATCATATTTTGTCATTGTAGTTTTCTTAAAATCTCGTTCTCGTGAGCCCAATATCGTGCATCGTCACACCCCTAGTGAAATGGGATTGCAGCAATCACGGAGAGCAACTTATGTCAAAATTGAGGAATAATTCTAATAAAATATGAAGAATTAAAATCCATAATTCAGACCAAAAAATAACACTGTTGCTGCAGAAAAAGCAGGAAGAAAGAAACACAGGCAGGGAGTTGCCGACATTAGAGCCTAAAAGCGTGAGATTATACAATATTAAATTGATGGGATGATAAATAGAAAGCGCTGTGACCAGTTTCACTTTATTAAGGCATAGATGTGTTTCTATTCAGGTAGTGTTCCTCAATTTATCACACACACTGGGATGAGTGCATTGTTTCACTGCAATATGTTTCTGCTGAGTCTGACAGCATCACCATAGCGCATGTATGAAAGAATGACTGAGTTAATCTGTAAATGAAAGGATTGTATTTATCCATTAATAATCTTTCTTTCCTAAAAACAGCTATCAAATCCACACCAACCAGGATCTTCTAACAATAGGCAGGTTATTTTCCTAGATAACTGATTAGTCAGGAGGAGGCAGGCCTTAGATCTTATCCACTTCATAACCTGATCCTGACCAGGTTAGGTTTTCAGCCTAAATTACCATGGTGATTTAGCCCGGTAAGACATTAGCCAGCGTCGTAATACAGCACACACCGAATAAATCCCGGAAATCTATCTTTGTATCTAAAGTTTCCGTCTTAATGTTTGTGCAGTGATGCAGAACTTTTAATAAACATTACAGATAAACTAATTTAGGACGCAGGCACTGAAAATCAACCTGAACAGTTGAACCCCCGATGCTCAATAGAAAACATTCTCCCTTAACTTTCAGCTTAATAGTGTTTTTATGGATAGTGAAAATGAGATAAAAAAAAAAAACAAAATCAACTTCATGTCAAATAAATTGGACAAAAATAGAATACATACATTTTATTGCATTGGCTCTTTAAATAATCGCCATGGATACAGAGTAAGGACTGATTAAAAAAGAGTGTCATTTATAAAAAATATCAATAAAATAGTATAAAAATTAGAAAGTGTCGCATAGCTTTTTTCATAATCACGCATTTGTGAAATGTAATCCAGCATACTTGGAAAATGAATCAATATTCATCTCCTTCCACTCAAAAACAAAAACCCATTCACATCTGATTTGATTGGTCGCTCATATAATCTTCACAATCTTGCCCCGCCCACCGCAGGGAGTTACTGCCTATTGTGATCATGACCCTCGTGTTGATGTGCTATTGAGGGACAGCAGTGAGGAATGTGTGTGTGTGTAAGGGATGATGTTAGACTTTGGATTTCTTGCTTGGTGGTTCAGGGGCAGTGATACGAGGACACACAGCAGCTGGAGTGTAGGGGATCCTAGCGACCTTCACCTTCTTCCCGATGGTCTCAATCTGCACGGGCAGAGGCAGCACATCAACATTCTGTCCTGATACATTCAGTCACATTTCCAGGAAAAGCTTTTTGTGTGTCCTCACCTGGAACCCGATGCTCTGGAGGTGAGGGTGAAGGTGATCTAGCACTCTGCGACCGTCAAAAATAAAAGATGGCTTCAGCATCTTCTTATAAATCTTCTCATAGTCCAGTTCCTGTTGTGAGTGGTGAAAGCAGAGGTGAATGATTTATTTTAGGACCAAAGGTTGTATTTTCAGTTGTTGATAAAATGTGACTCTGACCTTGAACATGTCCCACTCAGTGCAGATGACCAGAGCATGAGCGCTCTGACACGCCTCATAAGGGTCTGATGTTATGGTTACCAGCTCAGACACTGAAATAAACATGTGTCAGTACATAGAGCATAAATGAATAAATCCAGGTAACCTCATATTAACAGCTTTAAAGTCCATTTCAATGTTATTGTTCTTATTCTACATGTTTCTTTTTGGTAAACTCAATAGCTGTATTTGAATTTTTCACTAAACAGTACATTTCTGTCTCACTATGCTGTGATTAGCACACTAACCAGTATGTAACTGTAATCCATACATCCGTCCAGGATCCAACACTTTATACTGTAAAAACCACGCATGGAAAACTCAATGAGGAATATTCTAAGGCTCGTCCATGTCATAGTAAATCTTAAAACCATGAAGAGTTTTATTTTACAATATTTCAGAACAAAACGTTTTCTCCCCAATATTAAGCCTAATGTTTATAGATAGAGCCCCACTTTTTAGGCTGTGTGACTGTGCAGTTACCGGTATTTTTATTTTTAATATTAAACTCATGCTTACACCAGCCACTTCATTCAGTATACTCCTGCACTACTGTAATACACCATAGTTGTATTTAAATATATTTATTTTCGTATCTGCACACTCACTGTACATATTATAAATGCTTGTTGTGTAGTTGTTCTGTCCTTATAATTTATATATTCTACATTGTCGTGTTTTTGTGTTTGTAAATGTTTCAGGGAGAGAGAACAGTATTTCTCAACATGTCTT
The DNA here is from genome assembly GCF_900634775.1 of Gouania willdenowi. NCBI lineage: Eukaryota > Metazoa > Chordata > Actinopteri > Blenniiformes > Gobiesocidae > Gouania > Gouania willdenowi. The sequence continues at coordinate 29,124,718 of NC_041044.1, forward strand.
GTACATATAGTGGGAATCGACAAGAGCTGTACACAGAAACCGGTTAGCCTCACAGAAAGGCTCCATTCATGGTCACCAACCAAACCCTCTCAGGTCCCTTCTCAGGCTTTTGTAAATTTAAAATAAATGCATGCTGTAAAGCCTCCTCGCGCGCACGCACACACACACACACACACACACACACACACACACACACACACACACACACACACACACACACACACACACACACACACACACACACACACACACACACACACACACACACACACACACACACACACACACACACACACACACACACACACACACACACACACACACACACACACACACACACACACACACACACACACACACACACACACCTCGCTGTGGGTTGTCCTCTGAGATGTGGGGCTGGGACAGATCGTAGATGATTTGCTCTTTGAGGACTTTGGGGTCATAAATAAACAGCTTGGCACCTTCATCCATCAGATACTTTGAGATGTAGATACTGGACGACTCCCTGCACGCATGTAACACACACACACTTGACTTTAAACTCTGAACAGGGAAACATACAGTGGGTAGGTTGAGTGCAGAGTGGAGTAAAGGTAACGGACAGTGAGTCAGCAGGTTTGCACACGCTGCTGTGAAAAGCAGGTCTCTGACAATGGGTTATGATTGACAGCTGAGCCAACATTTGTGGAGATTTTCTTTTCCTCACACACACACACACACACACACACACACACACACACACACACACACACACACACACACACACACACACACACAGTGGTCAGTCTGACTTGGGTGGTAACCATTGATGTGTTTGTGTTACCTGAGGTTTTAAAAGGAACAGATTGTGCATTCAATAAATAAATATAGTTCATGAGTTGGAAAGAAAAAGCAGGAAATAATATTTTACAGATTTTTAAATAAAGCACGAGTGCATAGGAATTTATAGAGTAAGAGTTTGATTTTCTTTGTCTTTTGGCGGCTCATTTTACTAGACTGAAATTCGATGAAAAGGTGATAACGCTCATAAATGATATCCAGCTAGCAATAGGAAGACCAGACCATCATCAGGTACATTTACATATTAGATTTAACAATACTATAAATTAAAACCATTAACATCATTCTTGTGGATATCTTATGGATTTGCATCCAGGTTTACAAATTATTGTCAAAGCACAACACTTCCACAGATACTTCAAATTTCTAATAGAGTTTTATAAAATTGCAGAAAAAACACAAACTGGTTGAGCTGCTGTAAAAACTGAAGGTTTTATTCACAAGACTATTCCCTCTTTAATGTAGATGAAACATCTCTGATGCTTTGCACACTTTAGTCTTTGGAAGAATATCAGGTGATCAATGATGATCATTTAAACTTGAAATCAACAAACAAGCTCTAAAAAAGTTCAAGATACTAAATTAGAGCTTGAAAAAAATTTATGTTGTTCAAAACCTTTTCAGTCCATTGAAGATATGGCTGTGAAATAAAACCAACATAAGTCTGTAAAAAGGCAGGGCATTCCCCAAGAATGAGCCCAGGTGCATTAATTAATAAATAAATACTGGTAATAAATATAGTGAAAGATCACCGACTGGCCTCAACCAACATTAGCACAAGTAACGATTCACACAGTGGGCTGCAAAAACCTTCAATACGCAATTATTCATTAAACACAGACATTTTAATGACACTGCTACCCCCCAATGCAGCCATATTAACACATAACATAATAGTTTTATTTATTTATTTATTTTTAATCCTGTAGCACTTTGAGATTTGGCATCAAAAGTAAAGTGCATTACAAAGAAAATGTATTATTATAACACTTGGCATCTGATCAAAAATGATAAACAAATAGATAAGGGTGGGCGAGTTAGGTAATGGCTAATAACCGTGCGAGAGAGGACTTTCACTCTGAAATGACAAATAATGATAAGCAAGGGTTAGGCAGATGTTAAGCTTTCACCTGTCCTTTGATTTATTGAGAGATTTTTGCCCCCAAAGAAAATTGACAGCAAAATGTATCATGTCCAGTTGTGTCTTCACACAGCAGAGATTGGTGACATTTTGTTTAAAAAAAAAAAACAAAAAAAACAAAGGCAAACCTATATACAGTATAAAGTATATGTACAGGACATGCTTCATGCATTTAAACTCAAACCTTTAATATCATAGAGTTGTGACCTGACTTTTTGCTTGTTAAGGTCAGGGTTAACTGTGGAGTAGCTCCATCAGACTCCTTTCACATTCCTGGAGGCTCAGAACATTCACTCAAGCAATCATTTAAGTGTTTTTCAGTTTTTTTCGATTTTGGCACCAAAAGTAATTAATTCTCAGTTCATTAATGTGGAGGTCAGCACAAGCAGGGGTGGACTGGCCATCTGGCATACCGGGCATTGTCCTGAAGTGGGCCGGTCTGGTCCACTACGATTTGTTTTTTTAGGAGTAAGTGAAGGCAGACATGGTAACTAGGTGGCAAAAAATGGTCCAAAAGTGGCAAAAACATGGCAGGAAAAGAGTGAAAAGTGACTAAAATAGGCCAAAAGCCGTCAAGAGCGGCCAAAAAATTGGCAAATAATGAGGAACCATGTGGTATTTAATGGCAAAGGCTAGTGTTCAGATCTTTGGTTTCAGCCCTCTGAAAAGGCTACGCCAGGCAAAACACATATTTCACAACTTATGTTTGTCTTTTTTGGTTCTTATTGAACTTTACTGACCACGGTAGACACAGCGGTAGACCACAGGTTATAAACCAATGGATCGTGTGCTCCTGGGTGAATGGTCTTGTGCTGGCCTTCTTCGTTCAGTTATCTCTTGGGACTGACTGGTTCGGGCATCACAGCTGGATTGCTGGGTGCTTGTTCTGCTCCAGACTGCCTCTCAAGTATGTGGAGCTGGCTCTTTTATGCTGGCATTTTTTGAACATATTGGCATCACAGAGGTGACATCACTGTCCTTGAGTATGGTTCTACCCGTCAACATCAGTTCTTTCCATTTTTAACAACATTATTAACTTTCTTCATTCTGTGCTTGGACATCGAACCGAACAGGTAGCTTTATTGAGCAAAATGTGGCAAACTATAGTGAAAAAGGTCAAAAATTAGGAACAAAAAGAGTCAAAATGTAGGGAAAAAGAAAACAAGTGGTATTTATTGGGCAAAATTTAGCTTATTGGGATGAAAAGTGGCCAAAAAAATTCAAGAGTAGACAAAAATTGGATAAAAGTGTTGAAAGAACTTGCAAAAATCGACAAAAAAAATAGGTGCTTAAGGGCAAACGGTAGCTAAAGTCTAAAAAAAGTGTCAGAACAAAAATTGAACAAATGAAGTTGCAAAATGGCTGTGGGAAATAGGTAAAAAGAGGTTTAAAAGTTTCCTTCTATTAATGTTTTCTAGGAGAATAATACTTAAAATTAAGACATAAAAAGTCACATGTTTGAGTATCACTGACTTAATAACGGCTTCTACGTGTCGCTGATAATCTAGTGGGCTGGTCTGGACAAAAAATGCCAGGGGTGAATTTTTGTCCCAGTCCACCCCTGCTCCCAAGCAAATGAGTCAAGCAGAAAAAGTGTGAATGTTTGTCACTAACAGGAAGTTAAACATAATATTTTTAAAGGTGTTTAATAGTATTATAATAAAAAATGTTGAGGCCAAAAGGTGATGTACTGTGCTGTGATACTGACTGACAGGATGTATCATTAGAGTCAAACAAAGACATAAGCTGTGTACACAGAAGGAAAGGCACTGACCTCGTGTCCCCGGTGTCTTTTTTGAAGGAGAAGCCCAGCAGAGCGATCTTTTTACCAGTGACGGTGTTGAAAAGGCAGTCGATGATTCTGCAGGCAAACCGTCGTCTTTGGTACTCGTTCATATCTATCACCTAAAAAGACAAAGCTGATGTTTGACAAACAAAACAAAAAAAACACAAATCAACATCTCCAACCATTGCCTCCTTGGTTCCCACCTGCTGCCAATAGGAAGCCACCTCGGGCAGGTTGAGGGCCTCGCACAGGTACACCAGATTGAGAACATCTTTCTGGAAACAACTTCCACCAAAACCTAAAAACGAATACAACAAAAGATGAAGCCCCCACAGTTTCTGGTGTTGATCATGAACGGTGTTTCCAGGAATTATGCTTCTTACCTACGCTGGCTTTAAGAAACTTGCTTCCTATTCGTTGGTCCATACCAATTGCCTTGGCGACCTCCTCCACATCAGCACCAGTGGCTTCACAAAGAGCGCTGATACTGTTGATGCTGCTGATTCTCTGTGCCAGGAATGCATTGGCTGCCTGCATGCAGACCATAACACACAGATTTTTGCAACTGAAGCCGAATTTTAAGGGATCACTGATTTTAAAGCTGAAACAGCTCTATTGAGTATTAAGCATCTTAAATCTAAACTCTACTGATAAACTATTTCACTGCAGAGTGTAAATGAATGAAATGGAAATGAATCATTTTAAAAAGATTTTATCTTAAGGAACTTCCTTTTTCATTTCACTGAGGGAAACTCAGTCTCAAGTCTCAAGTTCCAATAAAGGTTTTTTCCCCCAATCAGTATTTTAATTTCAAGTTTTTACAAATGATCATCACAAAAAACATTAATATTTGTGGTGTGTGAAAAAAAATAATTGTGAAGTGTTGCTTTTTCCTGTTGCTTAAAGTATTGTAAAAAAAAAAAAAAAAAAAAAAGCTTCATGAATCATGGAAATATTTACTTACAATACTTGAGGCACGAGTTGAGTAAGTGTAGTAATAAAAAAAACATTATTATTATTAATATTACAGGTAATTACACCCACCAGTTTGGACAACTCAGACGACCATGTGTTGGTGGTGATGATGCGAGCCTTGGGCACCCAGTGCTCGTACACCGCACACAGAGCTCTGATGGCCTTCTGACCTTCTGCTGTCTCATCTCCACCAATCAGGACGCGGTCTGGCTCCTTCAGGTCCCGAACTGCAGTTCCTTCCGCAAGGAACTCTGGGTTGGAAAGCACCTAAAGCAGAGCAGGGTTTCTGTTAGAAAAGCAGTGTGAATGATATTAGAGGCTCGTGGACATGAGCTTGTTCACACCTGCAGGTTAAGGCTGGGTTTCGTGTTGGCGTCAAATATCCGACGGATGCTCTCCGCAGCTCGGACCGGCACCGTGCTCTTCTCTGTGACTATCTTGTAGCCGTCGGACATTTCCACAATGCGACGTGCACATGCCTCAATGAACTTGAGATCAGCTGCACGACCTTTCCCCATGCCGTAGGTCTTTGTTGGGGTGTTTACCTTTGGAAGGAACACAACTCAGATTAATTCTTTCTGCATTTGAGATGCGTGTGAGTAACTGATGAGCTCACCGAGATAAAAACGAGGTCGGCGTCCCTGATGGCTGAGTCAATGTCTGTAGAGAAGAACAAATTTGTTCCTCTGCAAGACTCCACCACCTCCTTCAAGCCGGGCTGAGATAAGAAGGTGGAAATAAGATGGTAAACGATGACCACTCTTTATCTGACTCACATGAGTCACTATAGTGCAATGCTAGTAGTTGAGGCAAATGCAGGGAAGTCCCAATAAAAAACATCTGCAACTAATTTACGTGTCAAAACCTTTACCAGAAATGGATGTAATGATACGGCGGCTGTGCAGAATTACGCAATAACACATACAGCTGTTTCTGTGAACCTGAAGGTTACACAAGGCTTTAGGGCTACAAAAATATCCCAGTATTCCCTATGAACTCTGGCCTGCTCCTCTTACAAATAACACTAAATTCCCAGTGATGCAGCTCAAGGATTTATCTTACCTCATAAATAGGCAGGGTGTCTGAATTCCAGGCTTTGATGCGGGACTCGTTGATGTCGACCACAGTCACAGTGATCTCTGGACACATGTGTGCGATCACGCTGCATGTCGGCCCGCCCACGTACCCAGCTCCAATGCAACAAATACGTTTTATCTGGAACATCTGCAGAAAACAGAGCAGGAACGATGTAATCCAGTGTCCTCAGAAACTGGAGAAAACAAGATGTTAATAAAAGAGCATCAGAACTTGAATAGGCCTAGAAAGACTATGTTAAAAGAGTAAAAACTGATTAAATAGGTCAAAAACAAACATGGTTTTACCAGTTTCTTGGGAGTTTGACTCAATCTGAGCTCTGTTATTAGCTATGCTAACAAGTTCTGATGAACTATGACGGGGCCCGTGGAACATCTTCGCGCCGAATAGCACGTACCACCTTTCCGAGAATTCAGTAAAATGACTCGGGTTCCACCAAGTAAAACAAATTAAATTGTGCGATGTAAAATCGTAATCTACGTTGAATTGCCTTTGAAACGATATATCACACAACTATGTTCCGATAAACTAAGAAATTACCGGAAAAGGGGGTGTGCCAAAGTGTTGGGGGTCCAAATTCCAGTCAAGCCAAGTCATCGTTGTTGTTGTGTCCTTGGGCAAAGCACTTTACCCACATTGCCTAGTATGAATGTGGTGTGTGAGTGTTGGTGGTGGTTAGAAGGACTGATGGCGCACTATGGCAGCCTCGCTTCTGTCAGTCTGCCCTAGGGCAGCTGTGGCTACAATAGTAGCTTACCACCACTGTGTGCAGAGTGAAAGAATAATGCACATCAATGTAAAGCGTTATGAGTGTCAATGACGAAGCGCTATATAAAATCCAATGCATTATTATTATTATTATAAAAAAAAGGATTAAATCAAGTCCAAAAGCCAAAATATAGGGAAGCTTATTGCATATAGTATTAATTATGAATACTAAACTAGCTTTTAATTGTACAATATTTAACATATTAAAGTAAAAAAAAAATTAAAAAAAATTGTGTATGCGAACCGGTTTTATTTTCCTTTATTCTTCTGTTGTCATACATTAGTCATAATGAATTGACACAAGGAGCAGGACTAAGCTTCTCTTGTGCTTTATCTAAACCTTTGTATTTAAAAATATTTTTTGTACCCACACTGCAAACCACTTCTCACAGAATTTACAACATAAAACAAAGAAGAAAAAGTGTGTTTTATCATATACTATTCAATAATTATCAAACATGCCGAATAAAAACTGGTTTAAAACATTTCAAGTCAGTAAAGTACCAAAACGCTCTCAGATCAAAACAGCCCAGGTGGTGGATAACACTGTTTTAAAATTAGTGTTCTTACAGTAGCCCGGAGACCGATGATAAACGAAGTGGCTATCCGTACGTAGCCGTACGGACAACCCCCAGTGCCATTCGTACGTGGCCTATGATGTTACTGGAAGTCATGTGACCATTTCATACATTCAAATCAGAAGAAAAAATGGTTGAACAAGCGATGCATGTACAAATTCATGGTGGCAAGGAATTCAAATCCACTTCAGAAGGTTAGGGTTAGGGTTAATTAATCTGTAACGTAGTTTAGGTTTAAGGTTACATAGGGTTAGGGTTAGTTAGTCCGTAACGTAGTTTAGGGTTAAGGTTATGGTGAGTTAGTCTGTAACGTAGTTTAGGAATATACGTATTAATAGCAAACAGAAGTACTGGCCAATGAGGGGCGCTACTAGGGCCGTGACAAAACGCATCGACGTAATCGATGATGTCGACGCAAAAATACGTTGATGCAAAATATGCGCAACATTTTTTTGTTGGAAAACCACTTTCTGTATTAGCATTTGGAACTTTGAGTTCTATAAAAATGTGAGTGACAGAGTATTACTTTAAGTTGTTATTGTCATGTGAATGAAGAATTAAAAGATGCACTTTTTTCAGTAAGCTAGGCCTATGCGTTTTCAACATAAAACTTAAAATCTGTTGGTTCAAGGACACCATGACAGGCTGTTGGCTCCCACTGCCTTTTTTGTTTCTTATTGAATGCTACGCTACCTCTGTCGCTGAATGCATTATTTTGTATTTTTATATTCTTACTTCAACTTTATTTTGCAATTTTGAGTTGAAGAGTAATAAACATATTGCAATGTTAAGGAATTCATGTTTTGTTTTTTTGAAAGTGTTTATTTGTAACCCCCGGTGCTATTGGTTCGGTTACTGAAGTACACATACATAGCGTGTTAGGGTTAGGATTAGTCTTAGTCATGCAACCTAAACTGACCAAATAGGGGCGCTGTGTACGGATAGAATGTTGGTATATTGGTACGGCAACAGTACGGATAGCCACTGTTTTTTTAAAAAAAAAATATTTTAGATATGTAAATCAACATGTATAAATTACTTTTAGTCAATTAATGGGGAGATAATCAATAATCGAATCGAACTGGAAAAATTAATTGTTAGATTAATCGATGCATCAAAAAAAAAAAATCACTAGATGAATCGTTTAAAAAATTATCGTTCATCCCAGCCCTAGGCGCTGCGTATGAATATCACAACAACTCAAATAGTAGAATGTCCACAACGTGAATCTACGTATTAATAGCAAAAGATAAGTACAAGCACGTAGCGCCTTCATCACGTCACTAAACTGGCCAATGAGAGGCGTTACGTACGGATAGAATACAAGTATATTAATACGGCTACGAAAGGATAGCCACTGCCGATGATAAAACATGTAAACCTAATTAGATTTATTAGGTGATAAAACGTGTAAACCTAATTAGCTTTATTAGATGTGTAAAGCTGAACTTACAGAGAGCCTGCTGGGATATAAAGAGCCTTTGATAGGCTGTGCCACGTCTGCGCGGATGGAGAATAGAGCCGTTCACTCATGTCTCAGAGCTGCTTTAGCTCAGTGAGAATAAAGGACGTATCTGCGGTTTAGGCTCGTTAGCTCCTGTTATTAGCACTGGTTACGTTACCTCTGCCAGCGCGGCGCTTTTCAACTTTAGTAAGGCGGTGTTTGGGCTCTTCCGGTCGGCGTCTCCTGTCCTTAAAGAGTATCAGTATTTCCTGAGGCGGTGTCCTGTTGAATGTGTTAACGTCCCCTGAAAACTCAGTGTGAATCAGTGCCTCTAATTCCTGCACTGAAGGGTTTATAGGCTCCAGCTACGCCTCCCACAGTGACGCTAGAATCCGCTCCCCTCAGCCAGCAGCTAACACTTTAAAAACCAGCGCACACACCCCCATACTCGGCCTTCAAAGTAAAAGCACGAATTGGCCAACTTCTGCAAATAAACTTGACAGTGTGGGGTTTGCTAACGTGGGTTTGAATCCCACACTTGCCATTTTTTTCTTTCATTTTAACATATTTAACACGGCAAATTCCACCTTTAAAAAGAAATTTCTGACAAAAATAAACATTTTAGGGTTAGGGATAGAGTTACAGTTAAGGCTAAAATAAAAGGGCTAGCGGGGTAGCAAAAAAAAAAAAAAAATGAGCTTGAATACAAATGACGGATCTTCAAGTCACGTGGTGCACCTATCACGTGACCTAAACTGACCAATGAGGGGCGCTGCGAATCCATAAAGTGGCAGTCCAGTAGCCCTAGCCCAGGGGTCAGCAACCTTTACTCTCAAAGGAGCCATTTTGCCTAATCTCACCAGGAATAAAGTCCTTCTGGAGCCGGGAAAAAAAAGAAAAAGAAAAAAAAACCTTCTCAATGCAAACAATATATAATGTATAAAATTCTATAAAGTTGAAATAATGTCAAATAATTTTGAGTTAATGGATTTAATTTCTTGCAACATATCTATTTTCTTCCAGAATAGTCTTTTTGTTAGTTTAGTTATCTTACCAGGGATTTCATTACAACTTAAGGTTAGCCACAGGCGCAAGTTATTGCACAATGTGATTTATTTTTAGGTTAACAAATTGTTTTTATCCTAATTTTATTTGAAATTAATGTCATTATTCATCAATACCCTCTGCAAGAAATAATAATTAATTATTTTATTAAGTTTTTGAAAGCTATCGGGAGCCGTTGCTAAAGAGTCAAAGAGCCACATGAGGCTCCAGAGCCGCAGGTTGCAGACCCCTGCCCTAGCCACAGCCAATATACTTCGTATCAGAGAAGACAAAGTTACTTTGATTTCAAACCCTGGTCATCTACTGTACCTTAGAGTCAGCATTGTCATCTAAGATTGCCTGGTGGTCGTATACTATTTGCAGTAACTACGCTGCAGGTTCACTGTGAAATTACTAGAACTGACTGAGTTATCTGCCGATATATATCTGTTGCTAACGCGAGCCTCTGCAGTCACAGCCGACCTCCAAACTTCTATAAGATTGAAGGTCTTCTGCTGTGTATGGGCTTGGTAAAATCCAGATAGTTGACGATATCATGATATATAATAGACGGAAGACTCTCCAGGTCGTCATTGATCCAAGATGAGGCATATGGATCTGCACCACCAATAAACCGTATTCTTTCCAGATATTGTGCCCTTTCCTGCGTACCAAGTCCTACCCTGTATGCTTTTGCATCTATAAAGCATTTTGTGGAGCTTTTCTGTGATTTATCCATCACAGAGTACACCTCTGTGAGCCTCCAACATGTAGCGTCAACAACCGCTTACCTCCAACATGGCCGAGTATCTGGGTTACTGCCCAGAAAGTATCGTCGGTGAAAACCCTCTATACGATATGTTCGTCATGGAAAAAAAGACAAAATAAACATGCTTTTATTTAACTTTAACTCTGGACATACTTAGTCTGGTTATGGCATTTTAAGCTCAGTAGGAACATAAAAAAATAAAAACACAAAAGTAACAAAAGATCAAGTGGATTTTTTTTTTAAATGATCTGACAGGATATATCATCCCACCTTTATTTTTTAGCTATTCATTTCTCCATATTCCCCTTAGGAGTCTCTAAGCAGTCCAAGCCCCTAGCCTGGGATACAATGGATGGCCAGATAACTGTTTAAAACAAAGTTACTATTCACACAAAATGAACACACATACACACCCCAGAATCTGGCATCGATCACATATTGAATGTACACCTACACCCTGAAGGATATTTCACCTACATGTCAAAAAAGCACACACTCAGTGGCTATAATTGCAAATGCTGCATAAATTAATGCAGAAAAAAAAAAAAAAAATTACTCCATTGATTAGGCACAACAATATTGCATATATCAATACTGAAGTAATGTAACGTTTTAAAATACATTATGCTTTTGTTAAATACACCCTAGTCTTCTTACTGTTTTGCTTATTTTGAGGATTATACAGATTTTTTACATAGCTGTTTTCATATAAATTCTGTATTTTTAGTGCAGATTTAAATTTTTTAAAAAAATAGAAAAATACATTAAATCACTGAGCCGTACTGCCATCGTGTAGTTTCATGTCTTGGATACTAAATATGTTAAATTCAGTGGTGAAAATATTCAAACAGGGCATCACAAAGCAAAGCATTCTGTGGCACTTTAGCCAACTCTGCTTTGTGCCTTACATCAGCTGTGACACCCCTATAATACAGCACATGGTAAGCAGGTACAAAAGACCAGAAGAGACTTTATAAAGTCTAAGGAATAAACAACTAGGGTTATTACATAATAAATAGATATAGATCAACCAAAAATATTAAAGCTGTATTTAATCAAACAGTACAAATTTCACCGCAATAAAGCAGTTTATTGAATTTGTTATCTTCTAAATGGGATATTCTTGTTGGGAGGACTCCATGGAGAAGGCGGGCTGTCGCTGAGTATTGCTTAAACTCTTCTTCCTTTTTTTTGTATTTTCTTTTCAGCATCTTTGTTGGCCTGTAAAGAAAAACAAAAGAAATGTCAGTTATCAAAAAAGTAACACCCGCCGAAATGTATATTTTAGACTAATAAACTCACTAAAAAACTAAACCACTTTTTTTATGCTGAAAACAAATGTATTTGGGTATGAAGTAGTAATTGTTGAATGATTCTTGTCCAACTCTTGACATTTTAGTCAAAGTATCTATTTGGCATATTTTGTTGTAAAAAATGTAAGAATGAGTGAGTTCCCTCTACGGGTTAAAACCTGGTTATTACAATAAACATTTGCTATAGATGGGTTCCACTCCCATGATCCCCTGCGCACGTCGCCACCTGTGTGGCATCGTAACCTTTACTGGTAACCCAAGTCACCAATTTTATATACATATACATGAGTTGTGTGAGGTTGCTCAAACAGAGTGAAGCCAGGGGAAAATAAAAAAAAAAAACAGTTTTATTGCATTCCTAAAATAATAACTTGTCAAAAAGAACAAAGAGAACGTCTGTGTACAAAACGGAGAAACAAATGGCTAGCCATCATCAACAGGAAAGCTTTCCGACCTCACTCAGAAAAGCAAAAAGTCTGTAGCAATCATTTAATCACAGGCAAGTGTATATATTATAGATGCCGAGATGTTATGATCATGTTTTCATGCGAATACACAACTCATATGTTTACATTATCAATCATTGGAAAGCTATGATTCTTGCGATTGAAGCCATATAAACCATTTAACGATCCATCAACCACAGCCGAAGTTATCAATGTTTCTGTCAGGTCAATCAAAAAGTACAGCAATATGACATCACAAACCACCATTGTTAGCTCCGCTCCTCCTATAAAAACTAGCACCTGTGGACTCTGTAACCTGTGGTGAGTAGCTGGGATTGACAGAATTGTGAATAGATTGGTATTGTGAGAATTGATTAGGTAGTTAGCATAGCATAGATTGTTCTTTGGAGATTTTGTAGTATAGAATTGCCATGTCTTAACTGCTCCAGGAGCCCCGCCCATAATCAAGGCATTTTTTTGGGTTTCTAACTTCATTTCAGCCAAAACCACCGTGTTTACACTTTAAGCATTCCTGATGTATTGGAAACACTTCTTTTGATACCGTTTACTGTAATGAAACAGTAATTTTATAAATAACAATGTGATTTATTTCATTTTGATAAGAGTAATTTATCATAAAGAAGTTTCCTGAAAATTCACTGTGTAAAGGTTTAATACTTATCTCTGAGATAATAGGTATAAGGTATAAGTGTTTTTCAACCTCGGGGTCCCTATGTGGGGTTGCCTGGAATAAAAACGGGGTTGCTTGAATTGTCTAATAATTGGTAAAAAAAAACATTTTTTGGAATTAGTTATTTTTCAAATACACATCACACAATAAATATCAAATAACTGTATTTTATACTTAAACTTTCTCAAATATAAATCTAGTTCAAATAAAAAGCAGTATAAAAATATCTTGTCACTTTGTACACTAATACTGGCTACTCTGTATTTGTAACACACTTTAATAAACATGGTCAAAAACTAATTCGAGAGAAAAAAATGTGTCTGGGGTCACAGGGCATCTGAGACATAAAAAATAATTGGGTCACGACCCGACAAAGGTTTGGAACCTCTGTATTAGAGATTGTACTCACCAGCCAGCTCTCATACACCTCTATAGCCAGTTGATCTTTTTGCTCCTTTATGTATCGCTCCTCTTCCCTATTATTCTTTTGTGATATGCGCTGTTTTTCAAGAACACTTCTCTTCATTTCACACCTGAATTGTTTTGGGAAAATGGTTTTAACAATAGGATAGTAAATACATTTTTAAAAAAGCATGTTAAATGATGAGAACAAACTCCATGTGTGCCACTGGGAAACTGTGTGTATAGACAGTGAAGTTAAACAGTTAGTTTATTCTAATTTTATAATTTGTGGTGATGCTTTTCTCCGTCTACCCAGTAATGACCACTCTATCCAAACATAAATGCAGGGTAGGGGAGTGTGACCCTACATGTCCCTATTTTAGATCAGTGAGCGATCGTTTACACTCACCAGTTAGAGACGGCAGATTTGCAGTTGTTCTTTCTCTCCTCGTCTTGTTCTTGTTTTTTCATTTTCAGTTCATTTTCAGTCTCAAGCTGTTTCCTGTACTTTTCCTTTAGGAGTTCATCATGCTCACTTTTCCACTTTATAAACCCCTTGAATTGTTAATTACATACACAGATTAGCAAAGACCATTCACTCAAATACTTCCAAAAAACTCTCAGAATAACTGATGATGAATGATTTACTTACCTGTTCGGCTGACTGCCTTTGTTCCACTTTCTCCAGAGTGGCTTCTTTCTCTTTTCTGATCATTTCCTGTTTTTCTTTGTCTATTGCTTTGAAATAATCCGCTTTTCTTTTTTTCCAGGCCTCATAAGATGCAACAGCTTCTTGCGCTTTAGCTTCTTGTTCCTGTTTGATGACAAAGAGCTGATGAGCTGCATGCACGATTGTTCACAAACTGCTGTAATAATCTGATTTGTTTAGTTATCAGGAAAACATTTTTTTTTAATTTTAGTACCTTTTTCTTTTCTTCTTTCTGCATTTCCTCTTTCTGCTTTAGCTGCATTTTCTCTTTTGATTTCTCATTTTTCTTTTTAAGCCATTCCTGCAACACGTGAAAAGACATTTGAACTGACAGAGGAAAACATTTGGAGATACACTCACGTACACTAACATTGCAGTAAAGCACACACACATATTGTGATAAGTTGCAATAGGACAGTCGTTTTCAACCTTGGGGTCGGGACCAATGTGGGGTCATCTGGATTTTAAATGGGGTTGCCTGAAATGTCTAGTAATTGATAAAAAACAATGAAAGGTCCCACACAAAATTGTGGACAACCGAATTGTGGGACATTCGTGACATCATCAGAAAGCCATCTATTGGCTGAGAATGGTGGTTTGTGATGTTTTGGTGGCTTCTAACATCACAAACCAGCACTGTTGGCTCCGCCCCTCCTATAAAAACTAGCACCTGTGGACTCTGTAACCTGTGGTGAGTATCTGGGATTGAAAGAATTGTGAATAGATTGGTATTGTGAAAATTGAGTAGGTAGTTCGCATAGCATAGATTGTTCTTTGGATATTTTATAGTATCAACAGAGCATGTCTTAACTGTTCCAGGTGCCCCGCCCATAATGAAGGCATTTTTAGCTTTCTGGCTTCATGTCAGCCAAAACACTTTAACCATTTCTATGGTATTGGAAACACTTTTTTTTAAATACTGTTTCCTGAAATGAAACACTGATTTTATAAATAACAATGTGATTTATTTTATTTTAATTAGTCATTTATCCTTAAGAAGTTTCCCGAAAAACAATGCACCTTGTAAAGATGTATTACTTCTCTTTGAGAAATTAGGTTTAAGGTATAAACTTCTACATATTAGAGATTGTACTCACCAGCATGCTCTCATTTGTGTATCTCTTCTCTTCCTTCTTATTCCGTAGAGTCTTCTGTTGGGATTTGTGCTGTTCTTGGTTGACATTTTTCTTTCTCTCACACCTGAAATGTTTTGGGAAAATGGTTTAAACAATAGGAGAGTAAATACATTAAAAAACTAGAGCACTGGGAGAGCGCAGACCTCCGCCAATTACTTATTTAGAACAGGCAATGTCGACATCAAACATGTTCTAATATACCAGTGTCATCACTGTATCGGTAGCAAAAGCAAAAGAGAGACAAATATTTTGTTTTGGCTTTTTGTGGTGCCGATTTGCTTTTAAACCCAGACCATTTATGGCATGAACCTTCAAGCTTTGACCCGAACCCAACAGAGGAAAACCGAAACCGACAGGTCCGACAGACATAAGGTATTTATATATGTATATTTACGTTTGTTTTAGTGGTAAGCCTGCTTTTATTAATAAACAACTGTTAATGTCAACAGAATAGATCAGTGCATTGGGGTAACCAGCGCTCGTCAAACAGGTGCGCAGTGCGTTGCAAGAGACAGCGGATCTATTTACATAATCCACGTATCAAATATAAGGATAATATATGTTTGTGATCGTATCATCAGAAGATGCTTAAAGCCTGTCCCTCTCTGGTCCATGGTGAGCAGAGGACAGCGCACAGCCTGCTGCGCTCACAGCTCCAGCTGTTAATAATGATGTAAATGTATCAAACGCACATGAAATCCGCCTTGGTCGTTCACACTGAGGTCGCATTGAAAAAGATCCGAAATGTATCTGATTCAGGACCACATTTGAAAGTGGTCTAAATCCGATTTGAAAAAAATCAGATATGGGTCGAATGTGAGCGTTGACACTGCTTTTAAAAAATCAGATCTGGTCAGTTGGTCCCCAAAAAATTGGGTTTGGGCCAAATTTGCCTGCAGTGTGAACGCAGTCATAATGATTGTTTACACTCACCAGTTAGAGAAGGCAGATTTGCAGTTGTTCCTTCTCTTCTCATCTTCTTCTTGTTTCTTCATTTTCAGTTTATTTTCACTCTCAAGCTGTTTCCTGTACTTTTCCTTTTGGAGATCATCACGGTCTCTTTTCCAGTTTTGAAACACCTTAGATTGTTAATTATGTATGGATTAGCAAAAACCATTCACTTGAATAATTCCAATAAAGCTCTCAGAAAAACTGATGATGAATGATCTACTTACCCGTTCGGCCAACAGCCTTTTTTCCGCTTGCTGCTGAGAGGCTTCTTTCTCTTTTCTGAGCCTTTGCTCATTTTCTTTGTCTTTTGCTCTGAAACACTCCGCTTTCCTTTTTTTCCAGGCCTCATGGAATGCAATAGCATCTTGCTTTCTAGCTTCTTGTCCCTGTTTGTTGACACAGAGCTGATGAGCTGCATGCACAATTGTTCCTAAACTGCTGTAATAATGTGATTTTTTTTAGTTGTCAGGAAAATCTTTTCTTATTTTCTGTACCTTTTTCTGTTTTCCTTCCTGCTTTCGCTGCTTCATCTCTTTTGATTTTAATTTCTTCTTTTCAAGCCATTCCTGCAACATGAGAAAAGACATTTTACCATTTAACCTTGGGGTCGGGCATTTGAAAACAGGTAGAACATGACTTACAATCCATTCTTCATGTGATGCAGTATAGTTCGTTTCCTGCTCTTTGCTGCGATTAGGCACAAAGTCATCTAAAAAGGAAAACCAAAAAAAAAAAGAATTCAAACATCTAGAAAATCTGGGATTTAAAACAGTATTTGGTAAATGTTTTTGGAAGCTCTTAAATGCCTTCAAAAACTCAAGTGACTATTTTATTTCCTTTTCTTTCAAAGAAAATGATGCGGGGAAAAAAAACGGGAAATAATGTTTTCGTGGTTATTAAACATGACCAAAGAAACCAGCCCCCTGCAACAGAAACACATTTTAAATAATTTGATTCATTAGACATAAACAGTGTGTCCATGCAAGTGTGAGGCCTGCTGACGTCCTGAGCCACACTTTTTTCAGCTGGTTTCTGAATAGTTTGAGAAATCAATCCCAAAGTCCTTTGCTGTAGTTTGGGTTTTGGTCGCAGCCTCTCTGTACCATCACATGGATAATTACATTTAAAAAAAAAAAAAAACCTGTAAACCGTAACTGAATGATGCTTGACCAAAACACTAATGAATACTAAACATACCTGTGGATTCCATATGAGTGACATCTGATGCTGATAACTTTACTGTGTTGTTGATAGCTGAAATCTCTGCTTTCATTGTTTGGAACAAGTCGTTGTAATTGTTGACAGAAGAATCAGCTACTTCATTATCTTGAGACTTTGACGCGTAGTTCTGGGGAGAGAACTTCTTTTGGGTTTTCAGAAACGAGATATTCTCCATTCGATTTTCTCCGCCCTCATCGTCTGACAGCTCAGAAATGTTGGATGTGACTTTCCCCTTTGAGGCCTTGAAAGCATCCGTCTTCTTTATTCTTGATTTAAGTTGAATCAGCAAATCTGAAAAATGAAATAAAGAAAATAAAAACTTCAAAGGTGTAGCTGTTGAACCTGGAATTTTAACAATGTTATTATTATGCCTTGTTTTATTTACAAATGAAAATCAAAAATTACAGACCACAGAGGAATTTTGTATTTTTTGTCTGACCAGGAACATAATCATATTTATAAGTTAAAAAAAAGATGGAGAATGGCATGTCCGAGGTGTGGTCTGCTTTAAAAAACCCTGAAACAGCAGAGCGTGCCTGCCACACATATATGGCTATCCATGAAATGAAAGAGATTGATAGGAATGCATGAATCGGTCTGTTATATCTGACATTTTGTTACGATCCAGATCTTAAAATACTGCATCATCTGAAACACTTCAACTAAAAATTTGTAATACTGTGTTGTAGTTTTTATTTTACTTTAAGTATCATGGCTTTAGTTCAATAAGGAGGTTTGATAAAAGTGTTGTAACCCAAATAACACAGCAACACAGCGCCCCCTGTCGAAAAATAAAGATATTGCAGGTAACTTTTTTTTTTCCTTTCACATATTTGGGAAATTCATCTGGCGAGCTGGATTTGACCATCTGGCAGATTGGTTTTAGACACCCCGGAATGTAAGAATATGCTACATGTTTTCATTATTCCTCAGCTGCTTTTCCAACTACAAAAATTAAGTAAATAATGGTTTCGTCAGCAGCACCTCCAGGAATAAGCAGCAAGGCAATTATATGGTTGTCTAGGAAACATCTGGATGCATGTTCGGTAGTTTTAGAGTTTTTAAACATTATATTTTTACAGTGAGACCAAAATAAAAAAACAGTGTGGTGACGTGAACTTCTTGTGTGGCTTCCCCTGTGTCAATTGTTTATCTCACCATCTACATCTACATCTTCCTCAGAGTCATCACAGTAGAGGTACTGGTCAATGGCGGTGTTACAGGTCCCACATTCGGGGGACTGGCAACTGGTGGTAGATTGTCCTGTTGGTTCAGGAAAGAAGACAAGATGAGTCGTACGTTTTATCGTTCGTTTTATCGCAATTATATGGTTGTCTGGGAAACATCTGGATGCATGTTCGGTAGTTTTAGAGTTTTTAAACATTATATTTTTACAGTGAGCCAGAAATAAAAAAAACAGTGTGGTCACGTGAACTTCTTGTGTGGCTTCCCCTGTGTCAATTGTTTATCTCACCATCTACATCTTCCTCAGAGTCATCACAGTAGGGGTACTGGTCAATGGCGGTGTTACAGGTCCCACGTTCGGGGGACTGGCAACTGGTGGTAGAATGTCCTGTTGATTCAGGAAAGAAGACAAGATGAGTCGTACGTTTTATCGTTCCGCAGGCCGCATTATGTCTTTAATAAACAGTTTTCAATTTATACATTTCTAACATTTTCACTTCTAGTATTCTAAACAAACACTAATGCATAACTTCACTTACTCAGTTTCGGAGTCAATTGTCCTCCCTTTACCTTAAAAAATAACTAAATCAACAATCTGTCCATATTTACATTCATGCAGTTCATATATACAATACTGTCAGTATAACTAACAAACACAGATTTAACATCTGCTTTAAAGAATAATGTACCTGGTTACATATTTTGTCACTGCTGCTTATTACGTTCAACAGTAGTTTAATACTATAAGGCCTGGTTCATGTTTTAAACCCTGCACACAAACCACATAAGAAACAATAACTGAACACTTTATCTCACCATCGACAGCTTCCTCAATGTCCTCATAGCAGGTGTACTGGTCAGGGCTGGTCTTTTTTACTCTTTCCAACACAGCAGCCCGGAGTTCATCCTACAAACAAGCGTGATAATAAGCTTCGTGCTTATAACAAACACTGTCTGTGCGAATGAACAGACGAACTTACCTGAAATGTTGTTCTTTTCGATGTTTTGCGGCTTTTCGTGTACGCAAGTGTAGTCATTTTAAAGTCTCTTCTCGTCTAGTAATGCCAGCTAGTAGTGTGTTTGGAAAAATCCAAGTGGTGACTGCGTTCGAAATCGCGCTCTAGCTTCTTTGATCTACTCGCACTCGCTTCTATGATCTACTCGAACTCATTCTGACGTCATAACACGTTCGACGCAAGAGACTCCAGCTGCGTGCCTCCACGCTCAGCTCCTCCTCCTTGAGATCCGGAAGTTACATTAGGAAATGAAGAAAAAAAATACTAAATAAAACCGATAACACTTTCTCTGCGTTTTAATACCTTTTGTTAACCGGATTCCTCAGCAGCAATACATTGAAAAAAAACAAAGTATAATGCATCTCATCAACAACATATAAATTGATCAGCATTTCCGTGAATGATTTTGATCATTTGGATTTCCTCTAGAGACACAATCGTTTTATTTGTGCAGCAGTTCTATCACAACCTTTTTTTTTTTTAACTTTAAAACAGGGATAAAGGTAGAATACATTCAATGTTTAAAAATTCACAGCATTGTGAATACTTAAAATTTTAAGTACAACACATGAAGGTAAAATATTTAAATAAGGCCATTTTATGATAACTCGGTCACAGTTATGTATAGTATCGTTATATATATATATAATTTTTTTTGTGATTAAAGTTATTCTTACAGCCCAGAGCTAATTGTTTTATGAAACTATATATTAAAATGTTCAAGATGGGGTTTTACGTTAGACAATTTGTGTTAATGTTTGCAATTTTAAGATTTTACTAGGATGACTCGTGCTCATAATTTATGCACATCTGCATTGAAACTACACTAGAAATAATTAACAATATGCAGAATCACATGGCTTGATAATCACTATATTGTCTTTTAAGTAAAAGCACAACTTACAGCACAGATCTAGTGAAAGTAGACCTCAAGGAATATAGACATTGCTAGATATATCATAAATCTAATATTAATAATATCAGTAAAATGTACATTTTGTGAATAGGCATACTGTTATTAACCTATTAAGTATACAATGCCAGATAATACATTTACATTTGAACCACTAAAACTTACCTTGGCGAGCACTAATAGTAAATGTTGCAAAAATCCTTGAGGACAATTTTGTTCCAAAGAATTATCAAACCAGTATTAAAATACAAGCAAGTAACAGAGAATGATTTGCTAACTAAAGACACAAATAAGTGGTTGACAAAAAGCAATATTCAGTAATGTCAAAAAAAGTACAAATTAAGTTATGTAAGATCAACACAAATTACAATATTAAACAAATACAATGGGCTGTGAACACAATGAAACTCAAGGAAGACATCTGTTTTGTGTCTTAATTTAATTGAATTTCAATTCAACTTTATTTATAAAAAGCCAACTAAAAGAAAAAGTCAGTGCTCATAACAAAATATGAAATTAAAAAGAAAAAAAATGACAACAATTCCACATAAACAAGCATCAGCTACAGTGGAGAAAAAAAAAATCCCTTTTAAGAATAGAAGCTTTTATTGTCACTGTACACATGTGTAACATTGAGGTGCTCTCCAAGAATGACATAAAATGCACACTTAAATGAAATACTGGAAAAGGAAAGACGTATAAATATATAATACTAAAAAACTACTCAGCAAACTATACATTACCACACACACAATATAAAAATATAAAGTGACCAGTTGGAAGATAAATACATTTGGCATAGTGTATTGCACTTGGATGAGGGTTATTGCACATGTAGTTTGAGTCACGGGAGGAAGATGGTTATTTTTTTGTTCAGGGTTCTCATGGCCCAGGAATAAAAACTGTACTTTCATATCAGGTTTTCTGAGAATGGTTTTGCTACACAGGGGGCAATGGAAATGACCCACATCTCTGCACTGTAAAGTGCAACGTCAAATCAACATATCTAAAACAAATAGAAGCAAAAATAAAATGATTACTACAGACAAAGAATAGAACAAGGACAAAAGTAACATATATAACCAATAGGAGCATTTTTTTTTTAATAAGCATTGATATCAGATGTGCATTTACACAATAGGCTAGACAAATGGAGCAGTGCTACTGCTCGTAGCACATTGTGCAGACGCTCACCTCAGGTTTCACGTTGCTGACAAAAATTGAAACATGCATCTGAAATATAAAAATGTTTAAAACAATAAGCATCAGTGAGTGAAATAGGTTCATTTGGAAAACGTTGCTTTAATTCTATAATAACACATAAAGAGAGAAAACATAAGATTTGGTCAGAGACTATTTTCTCTGTAATAATCAACACAAAACCTTCAAATCTACATTTAAAACGCATGAGGTTTTATTTACATTATGACGAGCCTCTGCTAAATAAGACAAACCATGCCATCCTTTTATAATGGACACACAAATGCAACAATAAATCAAACTACAACAGATTTGTATATTTTCCAGGGTAAACTAAATAAAAATAAAAAATAAAAATTGCACTCAATTGCGACTGTTATTACAATCTAATGTTATCAAAATTAAGCCTCGTGACTAAATTCAATATCATGACAAATAATAGAAAGCTTTTCCATTTAATTTATTTGAAAAAATAAATAAAATAAGCCATGTTAGCTTGGCCATAAAAAAAAAAAATGTTTTGTGCAAATGTCATTATTTTATTTTACATCGACAGATCATATAACAAAAAGAAACTAATAGTAGTTAGATAGATAGATGTTTTTGGAGTTATGTGTATTTTTGAATCTTTCTGTTGTCTTTTTGTACATTTTTTGTATGATTATTGTTTTTAGTTGCCATTGTAGTGTGATTCTGGAATCATTTTGTGTATTTCTGTTGTCAACTTGTGTATTTCTTGGCATTTCTGTTGTCATTTCGTGTATTTTTTGTATAAATATTTCGTTTTGTGTATTTTGAGTCACTTTCATATTTTTGTCGTATTTTTCTGTAATGTATGTTTTTTGGAGTTGTGTATTTTTTTTATCTCTCAGTTGTCTTTTTGTTCATTTTTTGTATAAATGTTTTTGGTTGCCATTGTAGTGTGATTATGGAGCCATGTTGTGTACTTTTTGTATAAATATTGTTTAGTTTTTTTGTTGTATTTTACTCATTTAGTATATATATTTTTTTTATATAAATAAATAAATATCGTGTTTGAAATGTTTGAGACACTGATAAACAAACTCCATAGGCATTGAAGCGCCAATCAGAAATGCAACCAAAACTGCGCAAAACAAAACGTAAAGCTCCAAACTACATGAGTGAGTAAGTAAATTAAAGTATTATGTACAATTCGGCTGTCTTTTAAAAAAAAAAAAAAAAAAAAAAAAAATCATTGTTTACCTTCGAACCGAGTGATCAGAGCTTAGCTTCCATGGCACAGGAGGAAGTGGAGTATGTCGTGGCTCACACACACGCACATCAGTGACTCACATCAGGCCCAATAAGTGAGATTTAAGAGCTTTGCTAGTATATCAGTGCGATATATATATATATATATATATATATATATATATATATATATATATATATATATATATATATATATCGGTATATATCCTCCTCTCTCTCACTCGTGTGTTTACAGTCCGCGTCTGCTTTGCTGTGTGCGCAGCGATTGGCTCTGGCCGCACACGTGACTCTTGCTCGGGTGAGGAGCTGTGCAGTGTAATAGACACAGATGGTGCGCTAGCGCCCCCTCACACCCTGAGGTCAAAAGCGGAATAGGTTTCACTTGCCGTGCCGTCCAGAATTGAAATAAAATAAAAATAAACATTTGGAAATGACCAAATTACTCCAAAATAACAGGTACACACACTTGGGGTATTTGGAACCCGTTGACTAAGTTTCAGGTCGAACTCACACCGCGTCGGGGAGATATTTGCTCCACACACACGCACGCACACACGCACGCACGCACATCCGGGTATTTCTAGCGCACTTTTAATATTTGCACATCATACGAGAGGCGTCCAGCTGCAGACCTGCACGCTCAGTCAGCATTGTCAACGCGTTCATGTTTGTTATATGATTTTGGAAAGAAAATATATATTTAATAGAAAATATATATTTAATTTGACTTTAACTCTGGACATACTTACAGTAGTCTTATAACATTTTATGCTCAGTAGGAATATAAAAACATAATCTTGTGTGTAGAAGATGTGGTAGTAGTAGTAGTAGTTTGTTCGGCCATATTTCATTTCATTAAATATTAAACAAAACATTTCCATTATTTCGTGTATGCACGACCGACATTGGGGCTTAGGCTGAAGATAGTACTTCTTATGCCTACCCCTGTTTACAGACTTCCCCGAGACAAAACACAAAAATTTATAATAAACAATTTCAAGTGTCCAACAGAAGAGAAATACACATGAATTAAGAATCGTTATTTTAACCTAAATTTAATTTTGTTTTATGTTATTTTATTTTTAAACTAAATCATTTCATCATTTAATCCGTTATGGATCTATTAAAGTATTTTCATTAGTTGCTTACTTTATTCATCCTGAGCTTATATATTTTTGAATTCTAGTACATTTATACATCTTTTTGAAAAGTGGTGACTGTTCCGGACTCTTTTATTTGATCTTTCATTCCACAGATTAACGCCTCTCACATAAATACATCGACTCTTTTTAAATTTGTCCTAGCTTTTATTTTTTTAAAAATGCCGGTTCCACTGAGGTTGTACTGACTTTTCTTGTGTTCAAAGAGGAGAAAATTATTATGTGCCTTGTACTTTATTACTAATGTGTTAATGCAGGGCTCTGCAACCTGCGGTTCTGGAGCCTCATGTGGCTCTTTGACTCTTTTGCAATGGCTCCCTACAGCTTTAAAAAAATTATTGAAAAAAATAGTATTTTTTTTACTGAGGCTATTTATTAATGATTAATGACAAATAAAATCAAGAACAATTTGTTAACCTAAAATAAATCACGTTGTGCAATGCTTGGCCACCTTCCTACTTCAACTTTCCTGCACCCGTGGCTTACCTTAACTTTTAAATCCCAGGTAAGATAACTAAACCAACAAAAACACTATTCTGGAAGAAAATAGATTTTAATTGTGTGGAAACAGATTAATTTAACCACCAATGTGTCGGTTAAATATGCATGCCTTATGTGTGGCAAGAAATGAGCAATTAGCACATGATCATGCGTTATCAAATTCAAGTTACTTTTTCTAGCATTTCAAACACATTAACTAAAAAAAAAAAGATATTTATATAACATTGTGTTCTTGCAAACTAAGATGCATAAGAATGTGAAGATGCAAGATACTATTTTATTTCTTGATATCAATTTATTTTATTTTATTTTAAACTGTTTTTAAGTTGCCATTTACATGATCAATATAAAAAAAATTAAATCAAACATTATTCTATACAATTTTAACTGTATAAAATGTAATACCCTGTATTGTCTTCATTGAGATGGTGTTTTTTCAGCTTCAGGAGGACTGTAATCCAGATGAGATGAAGCAAAATGGCTCCTTTGAAAGTAAAGGTGGAAGATCCCTCTGTTAAAGTCAACAAGATCATGGATTTTCAATAAATTTAGTTCTACAAAAATTGGGTTTGTTGGTGCAAGAAATCTGCTTTAGTGATAATTCTTAATGCCTTTTTTTTGGAGTAGGAAAATAGGATGACTATTGGATTTGTAGTTGTTTCTCCATATTTTCAAGCCATAATTTAGGTAAGGAAGAAATTACAGCAATGATTTTTGCTAATTTTGTTTTTAATATACTTATATGTGATTTCCATTTAAGTTTTCCATCATGGTAACTCCTAAAAACGGATTTGCTGAAACTCATTCAATTTCTGTATCATTAATTAAGTTGCATGATCACTGATTTTTCTATTTAAAAAAATGATGTATTTTGTTTTACTCTGATTCATTGATAGATTGTTTAGATCAAACCATTTTTTAAGAATGTAAATTCATCTTCTACTGTAGCAAGGAGCTGTTTCAGGTCCTTTCCTGAGCAGTACAGGCTGGTATCATCCGCATATAGGGGTCTATTCTCTCGTCTGGACTTAAGCGCTTTTTTGCGCGCCTGCAGTTACGCACTTCTCTCTTACTCGTATTCTCCGGTCCAGGCTCCTGACACGCCCATTGCGCATAAGTAAAGCAAAACCGCAAAGTCTGTGAATGAAGGCGGGCTGAAGGAAAGGAGGCAGTGATGTCAGTGAAGTCACGGAACATGGCGTTTTCCCAAAGCTTGTAAATGTCATTAAAATCCTTGAAAATGATAAAGTTCAGTTTTAATTTGAATTCCTTTCATTGATAAATAATGTAACAGATTGATTTGATAAGATAATTGGTCAGATTATTGTAGTGTGACTGAGGATCGGCCGCATTCTTCTGTCCGAGTCACAGTTAAAATCTCTCTCCTTGATCATCATCATCATCGCTGTAAAGCGTGACCGAGTTAGATGTGCTGGGGATATGAGGAAATAACCTGGCCGCAGAGCCAGGTTTAAATCTAACTGAATCTACATTTTTTTACCTAGCTGTTTACTTATAAATTCTGTATTTTTAGTGCAGCTTCTAATAAATAAATAAAAAGACATTGAATCACTGAGTTGTACTGCCATTGTGTAGTTTCATATCTTGGATACTAAATATGTTAAATTCAGTGGTGAAAATATTCAAAAAAGGCATCACAAAGCAAAGCACTTTGTGGAGCTTTACTCTGCTTTGTGCCTTACATCAGCTGGGATCAGCTGCAACACCCCTATAATACAGCACATGGTACGCAGGTACAAAATACCAGAAGAGACTTTATAAAGTCTAAGGAATAAAAATCCTCTCAACTGGTGTTATTACATAATAAAGACCAACCAAAGTAAAAAAAAATGAAAGCTGTATTTAATAAAATAGTACAAATTTCACAGCAGATTACCAAGTTAATATAATTTATAACATAATATATAAAATATATTAATATTATTTAATATTTTCTAAATGGAACAGTTTTATTTGGAGGACTCCATGGAGGAGGTGGGCTGTCACTCAGTATGGCTTGAACTACTCTTTCTTTTCTTTGTCTTTTCTCTTCAAGATCTTTTCTGGCCTGTAAGAAAAAACAAAAATGTCAGTTATCAAAAAAGTAACACACGCAAATATCTATACTTTAAACTAATAGACTCACTAAAAAGAACCTTTTTCCACTGAAAACAAATGTATTTGGGTATGAAGTAGTAGTTGTTGATTGATTCTTGACATCTCTTGACATTTTAGTCAAAGTACCTATTTGACATATTTTGTTGTAAAAATGTAAGAGTGAGTGCCCTCTATGGGTTAAAACCTGGTTAATACAATCAGATTTTGCAATTGGCTGAGAATTGTGGTTTGTGATGTTTTGATGGCTTCTAAAACCACAAACCAGCACTGTTGGCTCCGCCCCCTCCCATAAAAACTGTGGACTCTGCAACCTGTGGTGAGTAGGTTGGATCGAGATAATTGTGAATAGAGAGGTATAGTGAGTACTTTGTAGGTAAGATTAAGATTAAATCGGGGCTTTCACCTTTAATTGGCCATGTAATGTTAGTACATTAATGGAATTTGTCCTCTGCATTTTAACCCATCCTGAGGAGCAGTGGGCAGCCATTTTGCGGCGCCTGGGGAGCAGTTCGGGGTTAAGGGACTTGCTCAACATCCCACAGTGACGGCCCAGGTGAGGCTTGAACCGGCAACCCTCCGATTACAAGCCCAGCGTCCTTAACCACTAGGCCACCACTACTAGTTAACATAGCATAGATTGTTCATTGGAGAAGTTTCCTCAAAAACAATGTATGTAAAGGTTTAAAACTTCTCTCTGAGATATTATCTGTGCAGTCAAATAGATATAAGCTTCTTCATAGATATTGTACTGACCAGCCAACTCTCATACATCTCTAATGCCATTTGATCCCTTTCCTCCTTCATGTATTGCTCCTCTTTCTTCTTATTCCATAGAGTCTTCTGTTGGGATGTGTGCTGTTCTTGGAGGACATTTTTCTTTATCTCACACCTGAATTGTTTGGGGAAAATGGTTTGAACAATATGACAGTAAATACATTTAAAAAAAAATGTTGAATTTTGAAAACAAACTTTATGTGTGCCACTGGGAAACTGTGTGCTTAGACAGCAAAGTATTCATCTTTTATAATTTGTGAGATTAGCTTTTCATAAATGTAAGCATCGAACTTGTTCGATAAATATTCGTAGAGATATGGAAAACTTTGGTTTTTGACACGACGCGACCTTGACCATAACATTTTGGCTCCAAAAAAGGTCGCCTGGACATCTTTGATATTGCCCCTATGAGATGACATGCAGTATGTGCTGCACTAATTGCCTAGGATGAGTTTAGGACAAAGCAAGTTGTGGAAGAAAAATAATAAGAACTCCAACAATTACAATGTATTTGGCAATTTTCAGATGCCAAATACAATTACATATATTACTTCATACACAACCTTTTTGTGTTTGAAAGGGAGTTGTAATGACCACTCTATCCAAACGTAAATGCAGGGTAGGGGAGTGTGACCCTATGTCCCTATTTTAAATCAGTTAGCAATCGTCTACACTCACCAGTTAGAGACGGCAGATTTGCAGTTGTTCTTTCTCTCCTCGTCTTCTTCTTGTTTTTTCATTTTCAGTTTATTTTCAGTCTCAAGCTGTTTCCTGTACTTTTCCTTTAGGAGATCATCATGCTCACTTTTCCACTTTAGAAACACCTCGAATTGTTAATTACATACACAGATTAGCAAAGACCATTCACTCAAATACTTCCAAAAAACTCTCAGAATAACTGATGATGAATGATTTACTTACCTGTTCGGCTGACTGCCTTTTTTCCACTTTCTCCAGAGTGGCTTCTTTCTCTTTTCTGATCATTTCCTGTTTTTCTTTGGCTTTTGCTTTGAAATAATCCGCTTTCCTTTTTTTCCAGGCCTCATAAGATGCAACAGCATCTCGCTCTTTAGCTTCTTGTTCCTGTTTGTTGACAAAGAGCTGATGAGCTGCATGCACGATTGTTCACAAACTGCTGTAATAATCTGATTTGTTTAGTTATCAGGAAAACATTTTTTTTAAATTTTAGTACCTTTTTCTTTTCTTCTTTCTGCATTTCCTCTTTCTGCTTTAGCTGCATTTTCTCTTTTGATTTCTCATTTTTCTTTTTAAGCCATTCCTGCAACATGTGAATAGACATTTAAACTGACAGAGGAAAACATTTGGAGATACACTCACGTACACTAACATTGCAGTCAAACACACACGCATATCATGATAAGAAGCAATAGGACAATGCTTTTCAACCTTGGGGTCGGGAACCCATGTGGGGTCACCTGTATTTTAAATGGGGTCGCCTGAAATTTCTAGTAATTGATAAAAAAAAAATAAAAAAAATGAATTATTGATTAAATATACATTTTTGAATATTGATTCATTATTCTTGTTTTTCAAAGATAAAACACAATCTTAAACAACTGTATTCTATTGACATATATATATCAAATTGCCTCAAACTAACGCTGTTTGCAGACGACACAACCATCCTATGTTCAGGTAAAGACATTAAAACTCTAATAGAAACGACGAATGAGGAACTATCAAAAATCCAAACATGGCTCAATGTAAATAAACTAGCCCTAAACGTCAGCAAAACAAAATTCATCAGTTTTGGAAATAAAAAAATAACAGAAAATATTAGACTGAAACTAGACACGGACATAATTGAACAAGTAAAAGAATATAGAGCACTAGGAGTGTGGATAGATGAGAAACTGACCTGGAAAAAGCACATACAAGTAGTTAAAAACAAAGTTGCTAAAAGCAGCTACATCCTATGGAAATTACAACAAATACTAGATACCAAATCACTGAAGACAATCTATTCTTCCCTTATTGGGTCACATTTAAATTACTGCTCAGAAATCTGGGGAAACACCTACAAAACGTATCTTGAACCTTTATTTAAACTTAAAAAAAAAAGCAATTAGAATTCTATATAAAGCACCACACAACGCACACACAAACAAACTATTTGAAAAGGCCAAATACCTAAAACTGCAAGAAATAATACACGACAACACACAAATTCTCGCATTTAGGGCCTCACTTAAAACACTCCCATATCAAATACAAAAACGTTTCACATACAAACACACTGCTTATGAACTAAGACATAATAATGTGTTTATACAAGAAAGGGTTAAATCTAACATTGGAAAATACAGCACTGTCAATAGAGTTATCACCAGCTGGAATAACCTTGATGCAGAGACCAAACAAGCTGCAAACTTGACTAGATATAAAGAAAAAACTCGGAACAAATTCTTACACGAATACGAGATCAACACATCAACAAGATGGAACTTATCAACTGGTCAATGAACACAATCGACTCAATCTTCACGAACAGAAGATCACAACAACACGAACCAGCGTGTCCAATAGAGTGGTAAAGAAGATAAACTTTTCTTTTGAACAACAATGGAGAGGAGGAGGAATGAAAAAAGACAACACTGACTACAGATGAGAATAAATCCTACATAAAAAAGGACAAAAAAAAGAAAGAAATGAAATTGTGTTCAGAACAACCTAAGACTGTTTGACCAGAGAGACAAGCTTTGATGTAAATTTTCTGTGTTCAAAACAGGGGACGGGACTTGGATAAGCAAACTGCTTCTCTCATCTCCTTTTTCAGCATGGACAAAAACAAAACAAAAAAAAAACTTCTGTGAACGCAACCATGTTGGAAATAAACTGAATAAATAAATAAATAAAAAATATATATAGTTAATAAATAATAATTAAATGCAGTAAAAAGAAATGGGGTCACGATACAAAAAAGGTTGGGAATCTGCACTGTCTTATTATGTGATTGAATTAATGCTAGAAAACACAAACCTCCTCCCAACTAACCTGGTATACAGTAGCCCTCAGTGCATCTGCTGCTAGCTGCTCTGTCTCCTGTGGTGAGACTTTCTGATCAAGAATTTTAAGAGTCCCCAAATACTTTGATTCCACTTTCCTGGAGCACACGCTCCAAGTGGTTTTACAGAGGGAACTTTGGGTCCTATTCAAGGTTTAAAAAAAAAAAAAAAAAGTTATTTGTCAGATTGGTTTTAATAATCAGTGCTGTGAGTGTAGACTGATTACTGACGTGGTATTCAGAATTCCTTTATTAATCCCAGGGGGAAATTGCTTAACATCATTCAATGATGTTTTAGGAACAGGAGAGATTGGATCAGAGCATTCCTGGAAAGCAAAGAAAATGGTAAAAAGTGAGAGTGAGCACTGTGGACATCAGACAACAGCATTACAAAACAGGTAGAACATGACTTACATTCCCTTCTTCATGTGATGTAGAATGGTTCGTTTTCTGCTCTTTGCTGTGATAAGGAACGAAGTCATCTAAAAAAAAAGAAGAAAAAAAAAAAACAAAAACTAGAAAATCTGTATTTTAAAACAGTATTGGGTAAGTGTTTTAGGAAGCTGTAAAAATGCCTTCAAAAACTGAAGTGACAATATTTTATTTCTTATTCTTTTATAGAAAATACTGTGGAAAAAACCCCACAAATAAATCATGATTTAAATCACTATTTAGTGGTTGTTACACCTGACCAAATAAAGCTGCCCCCTGCAACAGAACAAACATTTTAAATAATTAGAGTCATTAGACATAAAGCAGTGTGTTCATGCAAAGTTAGCATTGTTAGGATGAAAAATGAAACATAATAATTTGGTTGCACCTCTATCATGAAAACCCTTTCTGAACAGTGTGTTGCTGTACAGTACCTGTATTCACACTGATTTCTGTCAGTTCTATGCTGATGGCAGTAAATTGAATTTTCCAATTGTGAAAGGAAACACTTTGTGTTTTGTTTGCAATACTTTCTTTGTAAACACTGAATTACTGAATATAACTTTAATCAGTTCTGGGCCTCCAT
Source organism: Gouania willdenowi (assembly GCF_900634775.1). NCBI lineage: Eukaryota > Metazoa > Chordata > Actinopteri > Blenniiformes > Gobiesocidae > Gouania > Gouania willdenowi. Next base: position 29,156,173 of record NC_041044.1, read on the forward strand.
CTATGAAGCTTCACATCTGACCATTTAAATGCAGTAGAACTACCTTGTGTCTTACCATGTTGTATGACCAAACAATTGAAACTTTCCCTTAATAGCAGTTACTTTTGTTCTCTTACTGCGGGGGTGTCAATCTCATTTTAGTTCAGGTGCCAAATATGGACCAATTTGACCTCAAGAGGGCCGTAGATTTTAGATGGGGAAAAAGAACAACTTTAACATTATTGTGCATTAGTTTTTAATATCAGTTCAATTCATTAAAAAAAATATTGATTTCGTTACCGATTTTTGTGTAATTTAGAGGAATTGTTATTTCCACAACTTGCAAATAAAAATGACTGCATTCATGCGACATAAACAAAGGAAAAATGCAAGCCCCTCAAAATGGTGATGTATACAGTAACTCATGTTTTCTGTCATTTTGGCTTTCTCCTGAGGGCCGAATTGGATGCTCTAAAGGGCCGGATTTGGCCCCCGGTCCTTGAATTTTACACATGTGCCTTACTGTAGTTCTAAAAATTGTTTCAATTGTAATTACACATTATCAATGTGAATTATACTAACCTCTAGATCCAGAATCAACTGTAGACAACTTGATGAGTTGTGACGACTCACTGTGACTTGATGTTGATCTGCTGAGGCTTTGTGACTCTGTGTAATGTCCCGCTAAACACTTCAGGTTAAAAAAAAAAATCTAATTAGATGATGTTGAGTTCCACTATTGAATCTGAAACTGTGTAACAACCCACATGTGGACTGCTGCTGGCCACAGCCACGTTGCTGGATGTATCACTGGATAAATGAATGGATGTGGAGGAAGTGTGAGGCCTGCTGACGTCCTGAGCCACACTTTCTTCAGCTGGTTTCTGAATAGTTTGAGAAATCAAACCCAAAGTCCTTTGCCGTGGTTTGGGTTTTGGTGGCAGCCTCTCTGTACCATCACATGGATAATAACATTAAAAAACCTGAAAACTTTAACTGAATGATGCATGACCTAAAATCTAAATGAATGCTAAACATGCCTGTGGATTCCATATGAGTGACATCTGATGCTGATAACTTTACTGAGCTGTTGACAGCTGAAGACTCTGCTGTACCGCTTTCCAATGTTTGGGACAAGGTGAGGTCAGGCAGAGAACTGGACATATTTTCCCCAGAGTTCTGTTCTGGTTTTTGGGCATCAGTGCTGTCAAGGAAACCATTTTCACCCCTTGTGATTTCATCACTTGCTTTTGTACTGTGCTTTGAAGAAAAAGAGTCATTCAAGTCATTGGAAATGACGACAGAAGAGTCTGCTACTTCATTATCTTGAGACTCTGAAACTGTCGTGTTGTTCTGGGGAGAGAAGTTCCTTTGGGTTTTCAGAAATGAGACTTTCTTCGTTCGATTTTCTCTGCCCTCATCGTCTGAAAGCTCAAAAGTGTTGAATTGGGCTTTCTTCTTTGAGGCCTTGAAAGCATCCGTCTTCTTTTTTCTTGATTTAAGAAGTTCATTCAGGAAATCTGACAGAAAGAAAGATATTCAGCTGTAAACTTTGAAATATTGTTTATTAGTCCCTGATGATGCTTGGGAGATCGTGACTCGACTCCTTAGTTTATTTACACATGAAAATAAAAAATAACAGACTACAGAGGAATTTCATATTTTTAGTCTGACCAGGAAAAAGAGATTAACAACAGAGTCATATTTACAAGAAAAATAAAATAAAAATGGCATGTCCAAGGTGTGGTCTGCTTTGAAACCCTGAAACAGCAGGCGGTTTGACAAATAAATCTGAATTTGAGATTTTTTCAAAAAAAAAAAAAAAAAGCATTTTAGCCCGACTAACTCAGCAACACAGCGCCCCCTGTTGACAAATAAAGAAATCGCAGTTAACTTTTTACTTTCTCATATTTAGTAACTTGACCCACGGGAAGCATATTTGACACCCCTGAATGTAGAGAATGTGCTGCTGTCATCACTAATTTCTATTAAGGACCAGCTGCTTCCTCTTCCAACTCCAAAGGTTGTGCAAATAATGTTTTTTTCAACAGCACCTCCAGGAATAAAGCAGCTGGGCTATGTTGTCTGGGAAACATCTGAATGCATGTTCCTACGATGGCCCAGAAGGGCCACACAACACAACACAACACACCAACAAAAGTCACAACGGAAATGAGGGGGGATTATTTTCAAAATTAAACACTTCTTACCGACCCTACGGGGCTTCCAGTGGGCCCATTTCAGACTCTGTCCTTAAAAACCAAGGACATATTCGGACTCGGGGGAATAAAACCTGTCCGCTAATATCACATTTTACACAAAATGAACACTTCGGCCCCAGACACGGACCAGACCTTTCCGCTGATACTACGCATGGCCCGATTTGAGCACTTTTAAAATCGGGTTTCAAGTAAATATTGCATTTATCCATGGTTGAATAACATACTGTATATGGCGGTCAGGGCCGGCCCATGACATCTTGGGGCCCTAAGCGGGATCTTGGGGGCCCCATACTGTCAATTATAGACAGTTATGGAACACAGTCTGGTTAATCGGCGCACTCTAGTGACGGAAGTAGATATTACAGAGTCAGATCAATCACACACGGAGGAACTGTAGAACGTTACAATTGAGGAATAACTCTTTAAAAATATGAAGAATTAAAATCCATAATTCAGACCAAAAACAACACTGTTGCTGCAGTAAAATCAGAAAATAATGAATGCAGGAATTGATGAGTGTTAATACTTAAATTAGTGAGTTCACTTACTTTTACTTTGTCTTTGGCTCTGATGCTACGTTCAGATCAGCCTAAATCATAAGTTGGAATATATTTATATTGTATGTTATCTTACAGGACTGAGGCTCTTTGCATTACCCCAGAATACATTAATTAATAAATGTATTTATCGGTGTGAAAGCGCCGATGCTTCAGCTGACTAATTAGACTTATCAGTCCATCAGATAAAAATCTCTATATTTCCTATCGACCCCTTAATGGCCCACATTACGATTGAGTCACAACTCTAGCTGGAGGCAAAAAAAAGTTAACACCGCTGGCTAAAGACTGTGGAGGCTAGTAATACTACAGCTTTAGAATGTTGTCTTGTGTGTTTGGGTGCCAGAATAGGAGGAATAACGTTAGTGGACATAAATTAAAGTTTTATAGGATTCCAGCGAACACTCCTGCTCAGAAAAAACGAAGACAATTGTTGTTTAGCCTCCAGGCTACGCCCCGCCCAACAAAATATGTCACAATGTTAACAAACAATCAAAGAGTCTGTAGGATGTCATCGGTAAATGAAAGGGTTGCATCGATATCTAAATATTCTCTCTCCTGTCAGCTGTCAGATCAGATTCACCCAGTGACGTATTCACACATCACCTTTTATTGGACAGCTCGCTTTCTAAGAGAACTGATTGGTCGGGAGGCGGGATTTTAGCACTTGCTAGCCAGAACAAAACCTGCTCCTGACCAGGCTAGTCGTTAAGCATTACCATGGAGATTTAGCTTCGTTGTGTTAGCCAGTTTCATAGTCCAGCAAACACTGATTAAATCCCGGAAGTTAGCGCGATAAGAGGTAATCTCGCTTCGTAGCATACCCAATTAGAGTTTTTAAATGAAATATATTTACAGTGAGACAAAAAAACAAATTAACAAAAAAAAAAACCACACAAAACTGTGGTGACGTGAACTTGTGTGGCTTCCCCTGTGTCAATTGTTTATCTCACCATCCTCATCCTCCTCAAAGTCATCATAGTAGGAGTACTGGTTAGTGCTGGTCTTGCTTGCTCTTGCAGACACAGCAGCTTGGAGTTCATCCTACAAACACGTGTTTACAGGATGACGTAGTGATGCCTGATAATAAGCTTTATGCTCACAACAAACACCGTCTGTGCTAATGGACGGACTCTTACCTGAAACGTTGTTCTTTTGGATGTTTTGGGGCTTTTCTTGTACGCAAGTGTAGTCATTTTAAAGTCTCCTCTCATCAGCTCCTTTAACGTTTGTTTTTTTATTTACCTAAATTGCTCTTACCTTCTTCGTTGGGGTTTAAATCACACGACAGTCAGTCGTGTATGTGATGCTAACAGAGCCTGAGCATTAACAAGCTAACGGGACAGTTCACGGTTACCAAGGGATACCATTTCCGTCTGACATCGCGCATGCTCATTGGAATAATCTTAAAGGAACAGTGCAGTTTACGCGAGAGGTAGAGATGACAAACATCGTGAAAAACGGACACCTCTGACCCTATGTACACATATCAGACATTACAATATCACCCCTGACGGTCAGTTAATTATACTGATAATGCAGTGGTGGATATATTAGAGCATTTAATGCTTAGGCAATTGGGACAAGATGGAAAAAAAAACCAAAGTTTTGAGATGCCTATTATTCCAGCATGTTTTTGGATAGAAGTAGAAAACCCACATAAGCACAGGTAGACTGTAACATGTCCACTGGGTTCAACTCTCGGGAAGCATACAAATACTACTAAATCATCACCGTAGTTAGCATTAAAAATAATCAAGGGATCAATAGGGATATTATGTTGATCCAGCAGTTTTCATGATTATTATTTTTTTTCTTTTAAATCAAACTTTCATCTTCACACAATTTGACTCGATTGTTGGATAATTGTAGTGCAGCAACTTAACAATAGGAAAATGTGTTACCTTTCCACAAAACAGCACACAGTGGCTTACAGGTAGACTCTGGTCTTTTTATTTTTGTTGTTATAGGAAAAGTGCAAAGTTAAAGCCCTTTTAATCATAAACAGTAATATTGTGAGTTGAGGTCACCTGTGAAACCATATAAACTGGCTGTTTGTCTTTATAGCACAGCCTCTACCATTATAACGACTTCTTATAGTTTGCTAACATTTTTCCTTAACCTGTGGAAAACTCTTTTAAGTACAAAAAAAGAGAGATACTTTTTGTGATGAACCAAGCCCAAGATAAAGTTACGTACGATATATGTTTGCAATAAACCATCCAACAAAGCAAAACAGGAGAGCCGAAATTTAAACAGTCTCATTACCTGCAGCACAAAAATAATAAGATTTTTTAAAAATGAGATCATAATGCAGCAGGGAGTAAAGAAATGAAACAGCAAATTAAAATCCAATGTGGTGATGTAAAATATGTATCACATATTCTGCTAACAAACCTAAAATATAGAGAAAAAAAATTAAAAGACTTTTGGTCAATTGACTATTTAGTTTTGTGCGTACATGTAAAACAAACAGAAAATACTTCTGAAATACAGGTGGGAATGTTGCAGTCCTGGATCATGACCTCATCGTAACACGACATAAACATTACCTTAAAGATTATTGTAAAAAAGTTGCTACAATTTTCCTTCTTCAATTTTGACAACCAGTTCCTCGCTTGGATCTACATTGGATGAGGAAGCAAACTGTTCTCGTTTAGCTGACTATCAGAAACTGGAGTTGCATCTCCAGGCCTGTGCAGAAGTGAATGAATTGTTTCCAGTCCAGACTCTTTGAAAAGACAACCAGATTAAACTATATTTCCATTCAGAACGGGGCATTCTAAAATCTGATCAGTGTAGCTAGTGTATACAGTAATCACTAGCCGTCTACTGATTGAACGCAGTTAAGTTTAAATGCTCTGGTGGAGGTATAATATAAAGCATATATATATATATATATATATAGCTGCAAAAAACATTTGCCTGACTTTTTCCACCCAATTTAACAGAAAGCAATAGTTGTTTGTGGTTTATATGATCAAACTACCACTGTCTATCTGATGCCTGCATTTATAATTACCAATCATATATTTGTTTTCTTTTTTAAAGTAAAAACATGTCAAATTATTGTAATGAATTAGGAATTCTGTCTGGTTGTGATGACGCATGTTGCATGGCCTGGTATTATTTCGGGTGACATTATAAAGTGGAAAAACTGGATTGTTTTAGAGACCAAAGAAACTGCCACTGTTCAGTAGAACATAAGCACAGAAACAAAGACTTAACTCCTCCTCCCATAAATGCCTGACACAGGTGACAATTACTTCCTTTTCAGTTTACGTCAGTCAACTGACTCCAAGGTGGAGCAAGAACAGCAACATCTACTATTTCAATTTCATTAGTATGAGATAGCTAAACTGACATATTATTAGGACAATGCTAAGTTACTTGATTGTTGTGTAAATAAGTCAAAAAATTTGTCTCTTTTATAAAGATGTAATTGCTTACCATTACCAAAAGTTTATATAGATTAAATTTGGCTCATGTTGTGTTCAATGGCACCATGTCGACAGAATACTTCATTACTCTGTTATTATAAAGTGCTATATCAATACTAGTACTATATTATTCAACTCCCTTACATTTAAGGACAAACAGAATTTTTTTATTACTCTTTACACTGTTTGTCTATGTTTATATTGACTATTAACCCTTGCACCACAGTAACAGAACCCAGGCTGCACTAACTGACTCTGTATCAGCTTGCTTTTAGTGAAGGATCCATGACAGATCCGGAAAAAGAAAAGATATGTAACTATAGGCTGTCGAACAGATGGCGCCGTCTTGGTCTCGCTGCATTTGAGCAGGTTCGCTCCAGAGCAGGGGGTTCACTGGTGACTCAGCTGCTAGTCGATGGGTGGCTCTGGGGGCTGTCTTTGATCACTCTGGAAACAAGGAGAAACTTGGAGTTAATCTCATTGCATATTGGATTGCCTTACGTGTGAAATACGCTGTACAAATAAATTTGCCTTGCCTCGACTCAAATGTATAACATTCTAGCGTTTTAATGTTCTTACACAGAAATAAGTAAAGGTTATGGGGGTTTCAGTGAATAAGAAGGCAAAACACACAGTACTCTAATGCTAAACATTTAAAAACAACTTTTTTTTAATAAACGTTTTCTTTCTCCTACTACGTAGATTAAAAATGACACACTAAAGGTGCAGAGCTAAATGTTTGCTCACTTAGTTTGTGCTCCCACGACTTCACAAAATGAGTGGTCATTTTAAAATAGACTAACTTGACATCTCAGTGACGCACTGAGGGATCTGGTCGAAGGTCACGGTATCAAAATATGTGCGAAAAATGGAGGCACGAGAGATAGAGGAACTTTCAACAATTTCAGGCACTAGAAAGTGCAACAATTAACAGAATTTTGTCAATAGTTTCTGCAAAGTGAAAAGATGAACTTGTAGCACTTTGATGTGCAAAATTGGACCAAAGGAAACTGACTGTTCCTTCAAAGCAAGAGCAGATATCAGCTGCTGAACATGAAAATCAACGAGCTCTTTTTAGAAAGCTAGAAACTGCCTGACCTTCGTGATAGATGAGTGAGGGGACAGTGACAGAGCCTGCTTCTGGCCCCTGTATATAGACCCCTTAATGGCCCACGTCATGAGTGACATCACAACTCTAGCTGAAGGCAAAAACAGGAAACGCCGCTGGCTAAAGACTGTGGAGGCTAGTAATGTTACAGCTTTAGAATGTCGTCTTGTTGTGTGTTTGGGTGCCAGAATAGGAGGAATAACATTAGTGGACGTATATTAAAGTTTTATAGGATTCCAGACCCAGCTGACACTCATGCTCAGAAAAAACAAAGACATTTCTGGTTTTGCCACCAGGCTAAGCCCCGCCCAACAAAATACATCACAATGTTTACAAATAATCAAAGGGTCTATTGGAGGAAGTCACAAGAGAACAAGGAGCTTCAAAAATGTGGAAAAGTCAGCGTTTAGGTGAATACCAATGTGACTACCAATCCATCATAAAAAATTATTACCATTTTTGTCCACATTTCAAGTTTTTAGGATCTAGTCTTTCAGTGAGGAACGAATATAATACGAACAGTGGATTATATGCATCTCAGTGATCTCATCATATTGTAATCACAAGCATTTATAATAATTTTTTTTTAAAAACCTAGAAACTAAAAAACAACACCTATTTTTAGGATCTGTAATAACACAGTAAACAGTTTAAATCATATAGACTGTGTACTGACATATCCTTTGTTTGTAATTATGACTGACTTAGCTGTTCAGACATGGGATTTAATAGAAACTGACTTAAATCAATAAATGAAAACAGAAAGTGAAAATATACAGTAGCATGTACAAAAGCTCATTCATTCCTATGTAAATAATTATATCCACAGAGGTTAACATGACAACACGGGTGCAGAGGAGAGTATTCTTCTTCTCTTATTGTATGAAACACACAGGAGGAAAATAAGGTCAACCTTGAATCTCGTCTATGGTGCAAATTGTTTACCATCAGATAAGCTCCTAGTCTACAGTGGAAAAGAGGTACAAAGGGTACTGACATTGTGGGCTCTACTGGGTTTCCCTGGTGGACGGTTGCCCCTCAGACTGGATGGACGCAGCAGAAACAGAACGAGGGCCACCACCACCCATCCCATAAGGATCATGGGGAGAGTCAGGTCACCTGCTCCGCCCACCTGACCATTGGGACCTGGCACTGGATACAGAGGGAACACTCACACGATCAAGTGATCTGGATTGCAGGACAGATTTCATAAACACATACTAAGAACTAGTGGGTGATGATACATACAATTCTGAGGGCACTCTATATCTGTGCAGTACGACTGGGATTGCCTGAGCTGAAACAAGATTACAGAAACAACAAAGCATAGGATTATTCACTTTTTATCTGGAATGATTCATGTATAAACCACACAACAAAACAACATCTCAAACCTAAACCTCGATTCTTGAAGGTATAAGGGTGTGGTCGTATTTAGAGATTTTAAGGTAATCTAGGTGGCATTTCAACATTTGTGTCCAATAACTTTTTTTTTGTTTTGTTCTTTTAAATTCGGGAATAAAGGCTGGTTCTGGGATAACAGTGTCTGATAAGAGCAGCCACATTTTTGCTTAGAGTTCTCAAGTCTTTTGTGGACAAGGCAGGTGACATGAATTATAAACGACCCCCTTAAAATCTATAGTCCTATAAAGTGGAGGGATTTAACTTTATGTTGGAGCTATTTCAGAGTTAGGATCTGCATCAGGGAAATTGACTTAAACACAGGGTTATGTTTACCTGTGATTCTGTGCAGCAACAAAGTGATGAGCAAAGCAAGAAACAAGTACAGAAATGCATCATTTAATCAATCAAAATGAATGAATTTATTTGAAAATATTTGGCTTAAAGTGCATTTAGTTTTTGTAGGTTAATATATATTGCTGTGCAGTTTTTAAAACATAGGTGATTTATTTTTCAAACCCTTTTGTAGGTCCAGAATTTAAACAGTCCGGTGGTGTCACGTTATCTAGACGCACTGTAATGTATCGTTCATATTTACACAGTCACGACCCATGCAAATTACTTCTCTGACGTGTCTTTGTTTACCAAAGCATCCTGTACAATTTTGAGCGTCAAGCTGTGTTGAGCTATTTGGACAACACCCTTCGATGCAGTAAGAAAATCAGGCAGCTCAGAGGGCGGCCTCAAGCTTTCAGCCAATTGCAACTTGCCATGCAAGTTTGCCTGGTGCACCGGCAGCCAATGAGAGGGTCTGTAGTCAACACTTAACAATCACAGGCAGCAATGCATATTACACTTAGAAATCTGTTCTATATTATAACTTTAACACTTTTACATTAAATAATTTCAGTTTCTAAATCTGACGGTTCAGCTGGTGTAATTCATCAGGATATAAAGTCTGAGCAGGAACCAGGATGTTTTGATTCAGTGTTCCTTATTATGACTCAACTTCCTTTCCTAAACACTGCAATTCACTTTTACACATAAGAATCTCATCCTGGACATGATCAACAGTTGTTTTCACTATATATGAGAACATCTCACTCTAATTATGTTAAATAGTCCACCACTTGGACATAAAGTCCCTTTGAAAAACTACTAAAAGTTTGTTACTCACCAGGTTGATGAGTCGCCTCATGGCGTACTCATGTGTGCAGATGCACTCACAGGGGTCGAAGCCTCCCTCTGCCATCTCCGAGCAGGTTGGAATCCTCCGAAAACAAGAGTGCTGTCAGCAAGTAGGGCATAAGCGTTGAAATAAGAGAAACCTAATGCTCCCTGTCCCAGTGGGAGGAGACTGAGTTAAGAACAGTCAGCAAACTGTGACACCTTATTATCATTGTGTGTCTCACAAAGACTAAGGATTTTAACTAATTCATGTTCTGTGTGTGCTGCTGGTCAAAGCAGGAAAACCGCTTGAATAAAAACAATTCAATCAATCTTTACCTACATTTCCCCAAATAAAAATGACTATCATTATTAATAATAATAATAATAATAATAATAATAATAATAATAATAACAAAAAAACAGTCAACATCCCCCGCCATATTGGCTGTCATTATAACTCACAACCTTTTCCTAAATGTCCTAAATCTAAGAACTAAAGTGTATACATGAGAAAATATTATCACATCAGAATATAAAATTATTAACTACCTTAAACGGTTTTAAGAAAAGCTGTCCCCATTGAAGATACCTCGAACATAGTAAAGACAAACAGAACAAGGGCAATTATTACGCACTTCTCATTTTCGAACTCCATCAAGGCATACCTGTCAAGTTTTGATTTCAAAATAAGGGAAATATTCTGGCGCCCACTGCGAGCCATCCCACCCGCTCAACCAAGCTCCAGTATCCCTTATATCTTAAGATAGGTGTACAAGAAATCTAAAATAGCCACTTACTAAATACAATTATGTGATTACAATCTGGTTGGTCGACCTTTATTAACATTGAAATGCTGTGAACATTCCTACTAGGGCTGGGTGATATGGACCAAAACTCATTTCTCAATTAATTTTCTCAAAATAGTGATATACAATATAAATCTTGATCTTGATTTATCAAATAAAGTCTGACCAAAAAAATGCTACACAGGGACATTTATTAACAAACAGTTGATCAATATGTGCGCTCAGAAATCCATCTAACTGAGCTTTAGATGTTGTTCTGAGAAGTAAAAGCAGCGACTCCTAAAACTAATATTTTGTTTCATATGATATATTGTAGTTTTCTATCACCAAAATAGAAAACTCGATAAATCTTGAATCTCGATATATCACCCAGCCCTAATTCCTAAATTATAAAACAGCCTAAATTAAAAACATAAATGTGTATATGAAGCACATGTGTTTATTCAAGTCAACACAATGCATATTTACTGTTAATTTCACATGGTTTGTCTTTAAGTTAGACATTAACATGTTATTTTCATTATATATTTTCTGATAATTTTTCATGCTCGCTCATGTGGTTCTCTGGTATTCACTAATGACTTATTATACACATTTGTTGCAGACTTTACATTCTTTAATACTTTTTAAAGCAGTGTATATTTGTGGCGCTTGTGGTTGGATGATTTTTCATGGTGACTTACGTGTTCCTTCCGCTGTGGTAAAATCTCAGTTATTAATCTTACAGAACGTGTAACTGTGTCACATCCTGATGCTCTTTAGAAAGAAACTGTCACATTTTACAACATATTTAAATGAGTTCTTTTTTTTTTCTTCGCCAGCACGTCTTCATCTATACATCTCTCTTCTGAATTGTTTCCAGGTTTACTGGCGCTGTCGGCACTAATCTCGCGAGAACTGCCACTCAGGCCATTTCAGGTGGCAGCTCTCGCGAGGCTAGTGACAGCGTTCAGTTTAGTAAGGCATCTTTTAATTATTACTACATTAAAATACCAGATATTTACGGGAAAATACTAATACGGGAAGATGGCAGGAAAGAGGGGTAAAATACGTGAGTTTCCCAGGCAAAACGGGATACTTGACAAGTATGCATCAAGGTATTGCTACCCTGAAGCCACACACTAAATTTGGTTATCCTATCTTAAACGGATTCTAAGAGAAGGTGTTCCCTTTGAAGATACCTCGAACAGAGTCAAAAAACGAAACAAGGGCAATAACTCTCATTTGTGAACTCCATCAAGGTATTGATACCTTGAAGCCACACACCAAATTTGGTTATCATACCTTAAACAGTTTCTGAGAAAAGCTGTTTCCTTTATCTTGGACGGACGCACAGACGAAGCTCAAACTAATGCTGCAACAACGAATCGACGTAATTGATAATAATCGATTTACAAATGCATCGAGAACGAATTGCGTCATCGCTTCATCGTGTTGCACGACGACGTCTAGGGTAAGTGGCGAAAATTTGTTCGGTTTTAAGTGTGAAAGGTGGTTCCAGCTGCCCCTAGGTGCGCTGGAGGAGGCTTAGCAAGCAGAGATGTCTTAACTTAATGTCACTTACAATAGTCTGTGTAGATTTATCCTCCGCTGTCCCTTCAGAACTCACCACTGCCAAATGTATGAACATTTGTCATGGCTCTCTCTGGCATCTAGACGACAGCTTCACTGGCCATTATTTATATTTAAATGTATTAATTTAAGTTTTCCTGATTATTTAAAACAACATATAATTCCTTTCAGATCGTCATACAGTTTGCGTCATGCTGATCAACCATATCTTGTAGTCCCTAGAGTCAAAAAAGTAGTCGGTAAATTTTCATTCAAATATAAAGCTCCATTTGACTGGAACATTCTTCCATTATCGATCCGCTCTCTAACCTCTCTGTCTCTGTTTAAAAATGCTCTTGTCCTCCATCTCCAGAATATCTGTCAGTGTTCTTGATTATAGGCTATGTAACCTAAACCTTTTTTTATTCATTTAATCTAATGAACGTTTTTACTATCATTAGATAGCTACTATTAATGATATCACTATTATTACTTATTTATTTTTGTATAAAATATTTACTGTTTTGATCAATTGTTAAATGTATACTGTGTGAGTGTGGGTGTGCATGTGTGTGTGTCTATCTATATTTTGTTGTATTTATTATTTTTGAAATATTGAATTCTTGTATTGTCTGCTCTGCTGTATCTGTCATTTTATGTAAGTTGAGGACCCCCTCGAAAACAAGATGTTCCATCTCAAGGGGCATATCCTCCAATAAATAAATAAATAAATAAATAAATGTCAAGCAGGAGAACCTTCACCTGTAAGTGATAACGTGTGGGACGAGTCTGTGTGTCATTGTGTTCTGCAATTACCGTTACATATTTTACACATCTTAAGTTTAGAGATGTTATATAAAACAAGTCTTGGTAACAGTTTTTAATTTGGATTTAATGTTCATTTGTTATTGCTCTTAAATCTCAGGTCCCTTTATGCAACAAAAATACCTCTTTTTTATGCATACTAAAACCTTTTTATAATATAGCATTTATTTGTGTGTTTTTATGTTATTACAGATGTTTGACAAAGCAAAGCCATTCAAAACCGTTTTATTATTTATCATTTTATATCTTATCAGCTCTGGGACATTTCAACTGAGAACATGTTGTGCACTATTTGTACTGTTTTTTTTTTAATCTAATGTTCTGTTATGTACCTTATTGTGAAGTTTAGAAACATTATAAGACAAGTCCTGGTAACAGTTTTTGATTTGGATTTAATGTTTGTTGTTATTGCTCTAAAATCTCAGGTCCCTTCAAGCAACAAAATACCTATTTTTTATGCACTAAATTATTTATGATTTGATATCTCATCAGCTCTGGGACATTTCATTTGAGACTTTTTGTATTGTTGTGTTTTTTAACTGTGATATTAAATAAAGAGATGGAAGGGAAAAACTTTTTTTTCCTTTATTCCCATTTTTAAAAATGTTCCCTGTTATTCCGATTAATCGATTATAAAAAGTCAGATTAATCGATTACTAAAATAATTGTTTGTTGCAGTACTAGCTCAAACCTATATCTCCCTTCCACTTTGTGGTGGGGGATATTAATAGACGGTTACACAATGCTATATATAATTGACTTTGTTACACGCTCTACTCTAGATATTGTTGTGGAAAAATTGTGTCTGATGAAATAAAAAATGAGTGGAAGAGAATATGTATTTGTGGATTTATTCAGGATCCTGAAGGAACATGTTTTACAGAGACAGAAGTGTCTGTAAAAGTGAACAAAGAAAGTGAGGTTACATGTTTCATGAAGAGGGTTGGCCTTTTCAGCAAAACATGACATCAGTGTCCCTGGAGTACAAAAAGCCCATAGACTTCTATTTACACCTTTGAAAGGGAGTTTAGCTTGTTACAATTCAGTGAAAGGGGAGAAACCCACAGTTTTCTGCACTATATATAAAATTATTACAACAAAATCGAAACATTTCCGTCACCAACATCCTTTAATATTTAAATGTAATGCTTTTGTGTTTATACTCTTTAATTTTTAACTTCCTAGTTTATTTCTTACAGCTGCAAAAATGATTATTCATAATAAATAATAGCACCTTTAAAAAAAATGTGGTTAATCATAGATAGTCTCTATGTGTTAGCTCTTTGACATACTGGTGACCAGGCTGTGAACTGCCTCAAGTGGAAACTGGCCAGCTGGCAGATACATTACACTAAACTAATGCCACCAAGTATATTGGCCATCCACCTTATCAGTCCATCTGCAGTCGACCTGATAATACCGTGAAGGTACATCCTGTGTTTAATGTCTACAATGGCCAGTTTATGATGCATAATGAGGTATAAAACTCTAAGTATATACTGTAAAAATTGTCTCTAAAATTAAAAGGTGACGGTTTCCAGTCAGCCCAATCCTTTTCTTTTTTGATTGATTTTAAGACGCAGCCTCTTGAAAGACTTTACATATCTTTATATTTTTTTTCTTTTTCAGACCATTTTGAATCTTAGTTGATCATTATTATTTTTTAACTCGGAATGTTTCTTGAACACATGAAAAGAAAAAAATTAATTATCAAACTGAATTTTACTGCATTTATTAGTAGAAAAATGATTGTCACTTATTAGTGACCGGGTCTTGACTTTCCTTGTTCAGTCCTGTTCTGATCAAATTTAACATGCATTGTTTGAATGGCAATAAAACTATAGGTTACTTTCATATCCCCGGTTCTATGAGTAATATGAGTGAGTCTGAGAACAAAAGCTTGTTTTGTGTACTTGAAGTAGTGTTATTAGAATATCTTTTAATTTTTGTGCTCTTTAAAATGTGTAAAATTTAATGTTTGGTAACTTTTGCACTATTTTGGATTACAGAACCTTTTCACTGTTTTTGCCATTTGCCTTATAGAGAACCTCTGTTACTTGAAGTACTGTTTACAATATCCACTTTATTTTTTTAAGAATTTTTGTACTTTTGAGGCACTATCCTTACTTCTGTTGTTCTTCTGCACAATAAATGAATAAAATACATTATATCTTTGTTTTTTTGTTGTTGTTTTGTAAAATCAATTTATCTTTGCTAAGGGCAACAAAACCCATTCATAAACACTTCCATTCTAAGTTTTACACCGCAACATTTATACGCGATATATACCGTTATCGTGAAGAGATTCAATTTGTACCATGATATGAATTTTGGGTCATACCACCCAGCCCTAATGTTAACCTTAACCTACGTGAGTGGTGAGGACCAACTCACCGCTGCACAAATGCCCTGAACAGACACTCCAATCCACTGAACAAGGCCCAGGACGTGTTGGGACATTGAATCAAGTGTGCGTGCAGGCCCTCTGGCAGCCGAAGACCCTATAACTCATAGGCCAAAACAATGGCCTCCATTGTTTTCAGTAAAGGGGAGCCATTGCCAAAGCAATGACCCACATTGCCCCATAAGCAACATCTGTGACAGTGACAGTGTGACATGTAGCAGTGGCCGTAGGCCAGCTTGGTGGGCCTCGTTGAGGCTGCGGCGGGGCGGATCGCGGAGCAGCCGGTCGCAGTGACTTAAACTGCGGACCCAGGGGGGCAGTTTGAAATGGCCTCATCCGTGAGGACGGAGACCCTCATTATCCCTCTTTTTTTCTCTGCAGCATCGCTGCACAAAAGCCAGCGCCGAGCCGAATATGCCGTCCGGGACCACCGGCGCGTCAAGGATGTGGTTCTTTTTTGCATCAGAAAGCCTAACGAGGTTGAGCCAACATGCTTGTTCCTGAAGCATCATGTTCCATCACGCTACCCAAGGCCCACACGGAGCGGCGCTGGGTGCGGAGACACATCTGCTACGTATGAAATTTCCTCCACTGTCGCTGGGTCCTGAGACCAAGAGAAATCCTCAAACAGTTCAGCTTGGTAAGCTGTGAGGAGGGAGAGGACGTTCAGAGCGCCGCTGCAGCGTACATTCTGCCCGATAGGTCCGACTGAAGACAGTCCGTCCTGGTCGGTAGAATTGGTCTCCGGGGAGACGGAGCAGGCTACCATGGCAACAGGTGAGCCGTAATCAGTGGCTCCACCGTCGGCATTCGGAGCAGTCCAAAGCTTTTCATATCCTCACAGTCGAGGGTGGAGAAGCCTTTGACATGCCACTTCCAGCAACAGCTCTGGGAAAACGGGGAGGATTTGTCCCGGCGTGCCCTCTGAGGTGGGAAGCTTACTCACATAGCGGGACCTAGTGGCCTCTGTCACGACGCCGGGCAACCGGATGGCGAGGCGTGCCACACCGCGCCTGCAGAGCTCCACAATGTCCAGGCTTGGGAGAAAGAAGAGGAAACCTCCTTCTCCGCCTGAGAGGTGACAAAGGCAGCAGGCTGCTGGGAGCCCCAGCTGGGGCCATGGGCAGCAGCAGAGTCCATAAGAGCCGTTTCCTCTTGCTCGTTGCGGCAGAAGCGCTGTGAGGAGGAAGAAAGGGGGCCTGGGCGGACATCAGACGCGCCGGCCAACAGCGAAGGCTGTGTGTGTCGACCGCCATGCAGTGAGCCGCAGTGCATTCCGTTCCCTCGGTGAGAGGAACCTCGATTTCCATCACCACTTCACGCAGGCAAGAAGAGCAGGTGCATTAGCATTTATGCCACCACGTGGCAGCTAACGCAGGTGCTAACAGGGATGCAGGACAATGTGCGCCGGACGTCCGAGACGTCTGGGACAGCGTTGACTCTTTTTTGAATCGCAGCTGGAGTTCGGGAGCTCGGGTACCGTGGTACGAAGCTGGAACTGACACGGTGGTAAAGGCTTGGGAGAGAGAACAATGCGCGCAGGAGCCCAGAGGGTGTCGAGAGCTGTAGTCTGGGGCGGTAGCAGACGTGCTGGGGTCCATGAGCTATAACCTTGCAGCACAGAGCTAGCAGCGGGGCTGTCACCGGGGTCGTACCAGAGTGAGAGGCCAACGTCCATGCCGGAGCGGCAACGTTAGAAGGAGCAGTCAGCCGGAGCTGATGCTCTGAGTTTTCACGCCTTGCGGCAGTAAAGGACAGCGCACACGAGCCCAGAGGCTTCAAGTGGTGATGTCTGGGAGCTCTAGACCTGGCTCGGTACAGGGCTCGGAGCGGCTAACGGACACCAGAATGAGAGAACCACTCCACGACCAGCGTGCGCCAAAGCAACAGCGTTGGAGAACGGCCGACAGCCGGAGCCGGGGCTCTGAATTTCACTTACCTATGAAAGGAGCAGTGCTTACCGAGCAGAGCAAGATAAGCGCTGGTTGCTTCTCGAACCTGTTGTGGTCCACTCAATGCGATTATACTTACCAGCGCCTGGCAACTGGAAAACTCAAAGGAACATCGCCTGTGGACAGTTTAGCTAATAAGAATGCAAGATGTGCATGACAGAGAGAAGAGGTGTTTGAATGAGAAACTGCACATCCGCCCTCCCTCTTATAGAGGGTGGGAATGTCCCTGGTGGATGGACAGTTCTTTCCAGCCAATCAGGGCTTGGCGAATTGAAAAAAGTGCTTCTGAGGGCTACAGAGTGTGTGTATCCCATAGTGAGACATCTCACGAAATATTATGAAATAGAACCCATATATTGACTTCTAAATAAACTGGTGTTAATGAAAAGTCAACATTATTGGAAGGATTTGACATTTCAATTGTCTCCCAAGAGCAGATTTCTCATGTTTTCTATCAGGAAATAATTTTTTAAAAAGAAGAAGAAAAAAGTCAGTAACAAGACTTATTTTAGGTCTTGTTTAGGAATAAAAATTAGTTAGTAACATGAGGATAATTTAATCTACTCTTATTATACAGTACTAATTTATGACAAATCTAGAAAAGTCACTATTTTTCTAAATAGAAAATAAAGCCGGGGGAAATAACATTTGTCACAGCCACTAATATTTCTCCAAAATCGGTCCATTTCATAACCATTTTATACTGGATCTGCAACATAACCATAATATCATAGCGATAAAGAATTATCACCCCAAAACTACCTGAACATTCGGACTGTTTTATCTCATAATATAAATCCCTTCAATAAATATATTGTTTCATTTTAGTGGCTAAGACAAAATTTGTGTTACAGAGCAGCTGAACCTAAATAAGTAGGTATTTTAATGTAAGCCTGAAATTCTGCGCTTCAATGATGTGAGGGTGGGGTTTAGGACAGGGTCGATGCTTGGATTCTCCCTATGTTTCATGCATAGCTGCAGCTGCTAACTATCCAAATAAACTACCTTAAAAAAAAGACATAATTCAAACTGTTAAACGACCACCGAGTCTCACATTTACAACATTTGTGCTACCAGCTAAAACTAGCTCTGTGCTAACACTTTGAACCCATCATAACAACGTCTGTCGTTTGTCCTGGAAAATATGAGGGGACAAAGGAGTCGTAAAATATCATTGTCTTACTGTAGAAAAGCGGAGTTCAGAAACAGACGGCGATTAAACTGGTGAGAGGTGTTTATAACAGGACAGCAGAGATGAGACTCTCCTCAGGAACCCCAAACGTGTCAGTCTCTACTTCAAGTATATCCGGTGCAGCCGCGGGTACAGTACAAGCGACGCCCCCTACAAACCACGCCCACGCAAGTAATTTTTCAATGTAATTTCGAATTTAGCCAGGAAGTGAAGGCAGTAGCACTTAGGGTAAGGGTTAGTAAAAAAAAAAAAAAAAAATAGAAAGAAAGGTAAGAATTACAAAGTTCCAAATTTGCCAGAACGGTGGAAGCGGTAGAGGTTGAGGTTAGTGGAAAGGGGGCGTATTTTATAAGGGCGTGGTTTGTAGTGGCTGCAACCCGACCCTTCTCCTATGGTCTGTTATGTTTTACACGTGAGCACAGGCCAGCCATAGCCATTCTTCTTCAGTCACATCCGGGACCTCGCCGCTTCCTATTGGTAGAGAAAAAAACTGACAGTTCCATCAGCCAATCAGCATTGGTAACTAGGATTCGGTGGATTGTAAACAAACAATCCAGATGCTCGGGTTCTCACTGTAAGATTGGCTGTGTTTACACTATAGTGTGAAGCAGACTACAGACAGACAAATTAAAAATAAGCCAAGATTTTCTGTTTTATTTGCTAGACTTTATATATACATTTAAATTAAAAAAAAACAAAACAACAACATTAAGGTCTGAGGTCTGTCTTCAAAATGTTCTCTCTCGCTGAATACATTTAGATAAATTACTGTGGGTAAATTAATCTCTGATATTTTCAAAATATTTTTTTAGTGGTAGAATTCTGCACATTTCTTTTAAATCTTAAGCATAATAAGAGGAAAAACTCATGTTCTGAAGTGATGTATGAAACATGCTCAGCGGTATATAGAGCTGGAGTTGTATTTACTGATAACAATTAAGTTAAATGGAAAAAATAAAATAAAGTAACAAATAGATTAACCAATCAACTTGATTGTGGAATGGCTAAGAGCATATTTGAAAGTTCCAGGTGGAGCTCCATGCTGCTGTCCTCTGTCTCTGAGCATGTTCTGGACTCACTGCTGCTACTGACTGGATGGTGGTCGCTCACTCAGTTGATCAGTCTTCCCTCGACATTAACAGCAACAACGAGCCCGACCCCCCTCCTCCACTCGGATAGATAGACGGCTCACAGGCGGAGAGGCCTGGGCAGCGGCAGCAATGGCAAATATCGCAGTCCAGAGGATCAAACGGGAGTTTAAAGAAGTTCTCAAAAGTGAAGAGGTGTGTTATCGATTCATAACATTTGTTTCACATCTATGAAGCTTCGTTCTCTGGTAACATAAGCTCTAATACCTGCTATCACATCCGGGTGTGTGTGACTTGAACACATTTTTATTGAGCGACAAGAGTGTGAGTCCGAACATCTGTCGCTGTGTCAGGCGAGAACATTCAGGAAAGTCCGGGGACTCGCTGACAGGCCTCCCGCAGTGTAAAAAAAAAAAAAAAAAAAAGAAAAGTACACACTTGTGTTTTTACGATTATCTAAGAAAATCGACACATAGTGCGAGCAAACCAACTTCACTCAGCTGTTTGTCTTTAATGCTATAAACTAGAAATGCTATTCTGACTTATGAGCCACTGTTAGCTTTGGCCTCTGGTGTTTATGCTACAACGTTTGGACAGTTCTATAAAGTTTTAAAAGCGTTATTGGGTTTGTTGGTGTTTTAAATAAGTTAATGTGTTAACGCAGCTATGGTGAAGTTTGTGATTAACTTTAGTTAAAACTGTCAGAGCTGCTAACATGAGGAAGCTTTCAGCAGTGCTAACTGGATTTAGCATAAACACCTAGCATCACTTGAGCCTCCTCAGGTGTTTTCAGGGAAGTCCGAGTTGGTATTAATTTTAATTTTAATTTTTTTTAAGTAGAAGTGTATGGAAGCCCAAAAGAGTCATAATTAAACAATTAAAAACAACATTTTGAAATAAATACCATTTTGATAAATAACAGACAAATATATAATATGGCCTTTAAATTCTGCTGAAAAACGACATTATGAAATAAAAAGGCCTTTGTGGAAAACGATATTATGAAATAAAGACTTTGTGGAAATAGATATTTAAGAATAATAAAACGTATTTCATAATAATATTACATTATTTAACAATTTAATGGCCATATTATATATTTGTCTGTTATTTATCAAATTTGTATATATATAACATCTAATTAAACATGTAACTATTTCTGGTCTAACCTCGTAAAGCTTGGTTAGCAAATCTAAAGAAAGCTGCAGAAATAAGCTACATTTAATTTATTTATTTTATTTATTTATTCAGTTTATTTCTGACATGGTAACATTCACTTGGTTACATTGATTTTTTTTTTTTTTTTGTACATGCCGAAAAAGGAGACAAGAGAAGCAATTTGCTTTTTCAGGTCCCGTCCCCTGTTTTGTACATTGAAAATTTACATGGGTTTACATGTCTCTCTGGTCAAACATTCTTAAGTTGTTCTGAACAGTCCTTTTTTGTGTAGGATTTATTCTCATCTGTAGTCAGTGCTGTCTTTTTTTATTTTTATTTTTTTTTTTTATTCCTCCTCCTCTCCATCGCTGCTCGTATCAGCCTCCAGTTCAAAAAAAAGTTCATCTTGTTTTGTCTCCACATCAAGGCCACTCCAGCTGTTGTCAGCTCCCTTGGCAGTGTTGTGTTTTCCACTGCTATATTAATATTAATAATATACTGCTGAGTTTGTCTCCTCCATCAGTCCCATTGGTTGGAGAGCAGTGGATTGGTTTTACAAGTAATTTGGTAAAAAGAAAAAAGATTATGTACAATATTTTTTTAAATAATTTCTTAGAAACAAACAGGACTTCATTTTGTGTACTTTCCTTAAACCAAAAACCAAACCATTAAATATGTTTCGATATTGGGTTATAACTTAACCCTAAGACGCTACGTACTTGTACTTCAGTAAACGTACTAATAGCACCGGGGGTTGTTAGTACAAATAGACACTTTCATGCATAAGTGTTAGGCGGTGGCTATCCGTACGGTTGCCGTATCAATATACCGACATTCTATCCGTACGCAGCGCCCCTCATTGTCCAGTTTAGGTCACATGATAGGTCAGTCATTGGCCAGTTTAGTTCAGACTAAACCTAACCGTAAACCTAACCCTAAAAATTGTTGCGATACAGGGTTATCACCTAACCCGCTACGTACGTGTACTTCGGTAAACATATTGATAGCACTGTGGGTTGTCCGTACGAATAGACACTTTCTAATTGTCATTGCCTAAGAAATAGAGATTTTAAAGTGTCAGTTTAACCTTACAAAGACTATTTTCAATTTATTTTTTTCAATGATTATATGAACAATAAGGATTAAATGAAGATTGAATAGAAATAATCAGAATTAAATGTGGGGATTAGTTTTCTAATACTGTTGCATTAACATGATATATTGTGTTTTGCTGTCCCCACTCTGTCTTCCAAAGACGAGCAAAAACCAGATTAAAGTAGATTTGGTGGACGAGAACTTCACAGAGTTGAGGGGTGAAATCGCAGGTCCTCCAGATACGCCCTACGAAGGTAAACTCACATGTTTTTATTGATCGGCAAAAAGTCGGCTGGTGTCACACTTAAATTCTGTTATTTTTTTCCCCTTTTCAGGCGGACGGTATCAACTTGAAATAAAAATTCCTGAAACGTATCCTTTTAATCCTCCTAAGGTATGTAGACTTTTGCATCATGACACTCTTAGATCATTTCAACATGTGATGAATCCCAGGCACAACTTCAGTCATGTCAATGGTAGTGGAAACAAGTCAATCTGAAGAATCCGACCAAAACATGAATAAAGATAAAACAGTCACAAACCAGTCATCGCATTAAACGATTATCAGTTGAACCTCAACATCTCATAGAAGAGCGCTTGATCTCGAGGGATTTTCTAATCCTGTGCAGGCGTGACATAATGATCACTGGAAGCTCACTACATACATGCCTTTTCAAAATAAGAGCCTGAGTCTATACAGAAGCATCTCTGGACTATTATTGGGTGATAACGTTCTAAAAGTAGCCTGATTCTTTTAAATGTGAAGTTAATAATGTCACATACACATTTATGATCCAAGCCTTTACCACTGAACTGGGGGACTATTTTGACACTACCTATTGTTGCCCTTCAGGTGCGTTTCATCACAAAGATCTGGCACCCTAACATCAGTTCTGTGACGGGAGCGATATGTTTGGACATTTTAAAAGACCAGTGGTGAGTGACAAGTATTTACTCCATGTATTGTCAGGCTCGTCTATCAAACCCTCTCCAATTATTCATGTCTGTTAATATTCAGTGGTTAATAAAGAACCTTCACAGGTTCCTTTCACACACATACATTAAAAACTGCATTTGGGTTTTCTTGCAAGTCCATTTTTCTCCACTTACATGTTCCCCTCTTGAATGCGCCTCACTCAGGGCAGCAGCCATGACTCTGCGAACAGTGCTGTTATCGCTACAGGCGCTTCTTGCTGCTGCAGAACCAGACGATCCTCAGGACGCAGTAGTAGCTAACCAGGTGAGGAAAATAGTTTTTAATGCTACAAAAGCCTTAATCAGCAAATTGTGTTATTTCAATTGGTTGAATGTATTTATTTGATAGTGACAATGCAAGTTAACATAGTTTGAGTACAGTATAAAAGATGATGCATTTCACAAACAATGTACAGCTTTTGCTAGTTTCTAACTTTTGTCACTTGTTGGTCCTCTATGTAAAATGAAGTGAAAATTGACCAGATATGGTACATATTTATCGAATATCCAATATTGACAGCCACTGAATAAGAAAATGCAGAGTAAAGACAAGTGTGTGTGAGGGAGAGAGAAAGCTGGACACCCGAGGTGGCGCATGTGGCTGCGGTGCAGAGAGACGCTGTGCGCGGAGCTGCATGGATGTCGCTCCGGACGCACCACTCCATTGAGCTCCTGTGTCTTTTTTTTCCCATGTTTTGACCTTAAAACTCTTGTCGCGTTGATGGCAGGAGCGTCAGGCCAGAATCAGCTGAGCAGCGATGGCACCAGGTTCACAAATGAGTGTGTGTAACAAGCGCTCTCAGGAGCTCAGACCTGCTGGATGATGGTCAGTAGATCATCATCAATGGTGCTGACTGATTGACAGACTGTGTTGCTGCATTAACTCAGATGAATGACTGTTTCTGTCCAAATCTGCCTGTTTTTCATGGACTGATAAGAGCAAAGTTACAGGACCTGATGGAGCAGCCACATTAAATTAGGGGGAAAAACATCATTAGGTTTTAAACCCCTCGTTTTCATTTCATAGTGGGAAAACTTCATATGAAACACATTTTATTAATTGTTAACTACTGTAACATGGTTCTACAGTTTTGCGTTTATTTAAATTATAATTGACAGTTTTTATAGAATTTCCATGCCAATTACAAAGTAAATGATCTGAAATCATTACAATTCATTTATGATTGCAACAGATTTTTAAAATTACAATTTTGTCAATTGTAATTGATTATCAATTCCACGATTACAATTATTACTGACTCCACCCCTGGTTCCTACCAGTGTTTGCAGTCAAACTGTTTAGTTTTTTGAAAGAAGCCAGTGTTGTGTTGGGCTGTTTGCTGTTCTCTTGACTTTGTGTTTGTGTCTCTGCAGTATAAACAGAACCCAGAAATGTTCAGACAGACGGCGAAGCTTTGGTCCCACGTTTATGCCGGTGCTCCCGCTTCCAGCTCTGAGTACACCCGAAAAATAGACAAACTCTGTGCCATGGGCTTTGATAAGGTCAGAACCAGCTCTCTGTCCAACTGCATCAATCATGTAAAAACTAGGAATCATTACTTATTTTTCTCTTCACCGATAGATATATCGTAATAAATCCATCTTTACTTCTTTTTGACAGAATGCTGTAATTGCCGCGTTGTCTTCTAAATCCTGGGATGTGGAGACGGCGACGGAGTTGCTTCTCAGTAATTGAGTCTCTTCTCTCATCTCAGCGTCGGAGCCTTAACTGAACGAACAAGTCTTCATCATCTACAGTGGGAGGGATCTTCTTCCATACATACAAACCTGGCAACGGTAGCAATGCAGTGGCCAATTTTCCACACCACGCCTACAACAACAATCAGTCATCTGTTTCTTTTGTGGACCTCACATCAAAGACATGTTCTACATTTTCTCCTGATTTTTGACTAGTTATTTTTTCTATATGTGTTGCCTATTTTTGCGAGTTGGAACAACTGCCTTTTGCCAGGGTAAGACGTGAATCCTGCACCCTGCCAGCGACTGTGGGTCAGATTCACTCTTTTGACACTGTAAAAGTCTTGCTGGATTATTATATTTGACTCAATAGTGCTGGGCATGAGCAGCTTCATTGTTTGCCCCCCTCAAACAGTTTCTCAGATGCTTCAATCTACTGCAGAGGCTTGAATGAATGAGTTCTCATTTGTTTACAAGGTTTACTCACACACACACGACACATCCTGACATTTTTACAGAAGACATGTTTTCTGTAAGGAAAAGTGGGTTTGTGTGTGTGTATTGGAGAACGGGAGAATATTTTTTGTAACATGACATATTTAAAATAATTTAGTTTCCCTTTACCTGGATCCCAAATCTTCTGATGTTTGGTTTCTCTCCCATGCGTTTGAGGAACGTTGTAACAACATTGGAAGAAAACGGCCAAGAAACTACATCCTAATGATTTTTGCATGTTTTTTTTTTTTTAAATTGCATATGGCCAAAAGATTGGGTGAGTCTTGGTTTCTCATACCCCTTCAAACACACTGTTGGGAACATGGTGACACCATTCATTGGTTTGGAGTTTGTCAGGAGCCAAAGCTTGTTTGTTTTTTTTACTGACGGATGATAAAAAGACGTCAAAGAAATATTGGTTTTGAAGTGTTGTGATTTTTGTTTTTTTTTTACTAATGTGTGGAGCTTTATTATTCAACCATAGGTATGTTCTTATCCCTAGGATGGAGAAGAGGATCATCTATCACTCAATCAAAACTTTTCTCTGCAATGCTTTAGTACAAAGCCAAAGGAATTGCTCTCCGAGGATAGCTGAATTCTGTATGAATAGGGAGAGGCTGTAAATCTTCTGTTATTCGTCAATGTAAATGCCTGCATCTACATCAATGAATCGCCTTTACAGGAAGTTCAACTGGAAGGTGTTAGTCATCATATTCAAGTGGCTTAATTTGACTTGAAAATAAAATGACTTTCACCAATGCAATCCTAAAAAGTCAACCAGTAGCATTACAGAAAGCAGGTGTCGGTGCTTAGATGCGCAACTTAGAAAACAAGGACTGCATCAGATTTTAAACACTGGTGTCTACAGCGCACTGACATGTTACAGCATGTTTTGTAGTCGTCACGTTACTGCTTCTTACTGAACATTTTTAACCACATTGATTTCTTAGCAGGAAGATAAACCAATCACCTTATTTATACATCGACTGCTCTGGCTTTGAATAAATTGTTGTCTTGAAACAACCAGAGTTAAAAGCCATTGGCTGGATCTACATTTTGTATTAAATATAAAAAAAAAAAACTATCAACCTCCCTGTCTTCCTAAAGTTATGACTTTGTACAAATTTGCACGGTAACCAAGCATAATATGTAATGGGGATTGTAACTAGATTTTTTTTTTTCTTAATTTGGTTTTTCATGGAAGCATCAGTTACTAGTTGAGGGGGAAATAAAGCATGGTTATTTATTGTGACAGTGTCATGTTTTTGTTTTCTTTTCAATAAAAAGAGGAAAATTGTTTCTGCATTTCTGAAATGTGCACCACACACACTAAAGTCAAACGTACCTTGCTGCCATACACAAAAAAAACCTCCTTCACTCTGCTTCAAGAACTGCCATTATCTTTAAAACCAAAAATATATAGAATTTTTCCTTCATTTTCTCTCTGAAGATACATTGGGATCATTTTCATGATGGAGGAAAGGAAGGAGCAGCGGTGCAGGCTTAACACTAGCCATCCCGGAGAAGCTTAAAGTAGAGCCACTGTTCCTTTGCAAAGACACAAGCAACTTAAGGTGGTTTTAGTTGCCAGTGCCACCGGTAATTTTACAGTAGCAAGTACAGCCACCTTTGTAAGTCTTTTCTCCTGCAGATAATGAAACACTATTAATGAAAAACAACTCATACTTAAAATAAATGTAGGCTATTTTAGTTGAGTGATAATTGGTGCACTTTCCTTGGTGTAAAAAACTCAAAAAAGATGTAAGTCCTTACAGTTTTAATCGAAAACAACAAAAAAAGAAACAAACACTTGGGAGCAAAAAATAAGTAATTATAGCTTGGTTCATCTTCTCGTAACAATATAAAGAAGTAAAAGCAGAAAACATAGAAATTGTTTTTGACAGCTTCCATAGAGGGTTTTCACCGACGTTACTTTCTGGGCAGTAACCCGGATGCGCGGCCATGTTGGAGATGTGCGGATGTTGACACGACATGTTGGAGGCTCAGAGGTGTGCTCTGCGATGGATAAATCAGAGAAAAGCTCCTCAAAATAATTTACAGATGCAAAGGCATACAGGGTAGGACTTGGTCCACAGGAAAGGGCACAATATTTGGAAAAAATATGGTGTATTGGTGGTCTATTATTTCACCAATCCCATACACAACGGAAGATCTTAAATCTTATAGAAGTTTGCAGGTCGGTTGCAGCTGTATAGGCTCACGTTAGCAACAAATATAATGTATATCAGCAAACACCTCAGTCAGTTCTAATAATTTCGCAGTGAACCTGAGGCGTAGTTATTGTAAAATAGCATACGACCACCAGGCAATCATAGATTTAGGCAAATCAAACAGTTATAGTCCGTTAAGTGCAACTACTCTGGACCTCGAGCCTCGGATTGCTATGCCGGCTACATCCAATGGCCTACGAAGCAGCGGAGCCTCGTACCAGCAGAGGAGACGCAAGCGGTGAGATCGGGAGCAAGAGCAGGGCTAGCAACCAAGCTATAAGCTAATCCGCAGAGAATGCTACTTCCTTCCATCCTGCATTCTAATGTCCGCTCCCTGGAGAACAAACTGGACTACCTAAAGCTGGATTTAAATGCAAGACGAGAGATGAGGGCGGCGATGTCTGCATATACACCAATAACAACTGGTGCAGCTAGTCTCATGTCACTGCTCTCCTGATGTAGAATTAGTGACTATAAAATGCAGACATTGTTCTCCCTGATTTGTTACAACTTTTGGCAGTCTATAAAACTCCACGTTTTTCAGTCTCGCTGTTTAGTACAGCCAAAAACACGACAATAGTTTACCATTTTCTCTCAAAATTCGAGATTTGCTTGTGTGTGTGCCGTTTGTAAACCTGCTGCTTATCTCCAAAATGGTAACTTCCGGGTTGATGACACGGTTGATCACGTGCCATGAAAACCCTCTATAAGCCCTTTATAAACGGGGAATCTTTTTTAATCTGTCAAAAGCCACGAGTAGCACAAGGGAAGCTACTGAGAAATTGAATGAGCAACGGCAACCAAACCAATCTAAACTAAACAGCCAAGTTCGTAAAATAATTGTGTCTCTTCTTCTTTAGTCTCAGTTTAAAGCTGCAAAGCCATATTTACAAAAAACTGTCCTGCCCTGAATAAAAACATTCAGAGAGACAGAGAAACAGGTCAAAAGATGCACAGAGGATGTTTTTTCCCCAGGTCATTTAATTAGCAACAATCATAATCAGATTAAAACGTTTGTAAAATGTCCATCTTTAGTTTTTTTTTTTTTTCTTCTTAAAAAGGGCTCCACAAGAGAAGCTAAAAGCAACAAACACAAAGGAACAAAACAACATGATTTCTGAGTAAGACCTACATACAATGAGCTTCAATTTTTGACTACAAGGTATTTAAAACCTTTATGGAGGTCAGTGTCTTATATGCCATGGGTGTGTGCGCGCACGCGCCCTTGTGTGTTTTTAAAAAGGTCCATAATGTATCCAGGAGAGCTTTAAGAGTGGAGAGGCTTGTACGCATCACCAGGAAGTTATGAGGAAGATTCTGGCCCGTTTTCTACAGTCTCCATGTAACCGTGTGTTGTTCCTCTTTACCTGAAAAACAAAGTTTAAAATCAATAAGCCAATCATAATAAAGACCCGACAATCCCACAAAGTCAACCAATGATGGAAGGCCTGTGGCTGTTAACACTAGTTCTAAAGAAAATCTCTCTTACATTTATGTCCATAAGACTATTAGTCAACAGTGACTCATGCTCAGAGTTAACATGCCAACACAAAGTACAATAAAACGATTACCACATTATTCAATGAGTTTTTCTTAATGCATTCCTAGCTGTTTATTGCTCTCAATATATATACTGATTTTAACAAATTTTAACCAAAGATGGACCTGGATTATTATACTGATTCTGGATCAATATGTTTATGAAATCTGATTCAGTTATAATAGGTTGGTTGTTCAATTACCTTGAGTTTTATCAGGATCCAGATTGCTCATTTCATGGTAATTTTTCGAGAAAAAAAATTAAGGTTCCCATATATTAAGATCTACTGTATAGTTATTAATAAAGATAATTTCTTTCAAGCCGTTAAAGTAAAGGATCATAGTACCATGATCAGCATCACAAAAATCTGGCAAAGAGGATGTTTGATTATTGGCGTAGGTTTGTGCTCTTGTTGTCTAATGGATCTGTTTTGTGTTTAAACTACTACTCTCTACTGATTGACTCGTTCAGTCAGCAAGGAGACCTAGCATGTCCCTGACTGTCTGTTTTTCTCTGTCTATCTGCCTGGCCTTCTGACAAAGATAAGAACTGCGGGAACTCAGTTCATCATGGCCCTGAGTAGGAGAATAACCATTTCTACAGCCCCTTAGTTTCCTGAGCATAATATAAAGTAAAAAAAAAAAAAAAAGAGAACCACTGCGACCATCTTTTTTCTTTGTGGAGGCCGTTTATATTTATATATTTTGGTTTCCCTGCTTGTTTCTTTCTCACCTTTGTAAGTCAATCTGTCTCTTGATCCCTTCGTCGTTCTGCTGCTGCTGCTTTGACATCTTAATGTTGATTGAGTCTGCAGAAAGATTGGAGTTTGGGTCTGCCGCTCTCTTCCGACCTCGGCCTCCTGCGCCACCCGCAGGTGCTGCTGCAGCTTCTTTTTCAGCCACTGGAGCTGAGGCGACTGTTTTTGATTGGCGGCCCCGTCGTTTGACTGGCGTGGCCTCTGTCCCAGCAGCAGGGGTCGCGTTCTGGCTCGCATCAACCTGACAGATGATGCATAAATTATGTCAGTTAATGATGTAGGATTTTAAAGCAGAGAATGAGCCATTTCCATGGGCGTTTACCTTTTCATCCTTGATAACTGGATTCTCATTGTTTTCCCTCGCTCGGCTCTCTGAGGAACCAGTGGTTGCACTGCTGTTACTGTTGAGGCAAAATTAAAAATTATTTGCGGAATCTTACACCTTTTTTAACCATGTTTATAGGTAAACAACAGCGATAAGATGAGATCTCTGGAGATTCATTTTATTTGTTATATTAAATTTGAAACTTGAAAAGCTCATATAAAGTTCAAAGTCAGATAAATGTTAATTTAATAAATATTATAATAATAAATACAATTTTAATTTTTCCTTTGTAAAATATCCTATTGCATTTGGAACTCAGCGTATCGTCCCACCTCTAATCAAATGGTGTGTGGTGCTTTTGTTGGTACCTGTTTTTGTTATTCGATGAGCTTAGTGGAAAGGAGTTGGAGCTGGTGTTACTGGTTGTGTCCGACGCTAATGTGGTTTTGGTAATTATCCTCTTTCCAGGAACAGTGATAGGTTTGTTCACAGTTGCCAACACTGGAGCAGGTTTGGGCTACAAGACAAAAAAAAGAAAAAAAACAAGGATGGATGCTGTGTACATGACATGAACTAAAACATTTATTTAAAGATCAGATTTTTGTGTATTTGTGTTTTTATACATTGCATTCTAATCACCCCAACAATGGCAGCTTATACATTAGCACCACTTCATATGGTTCATAATCATGACAGACAGTCCAATTATCAACAAACAAAACTTTAGAAACTCATGCAAACAACTTAAAGTCAGACGCCATTCACAGCTGTAATGAATACAATCATTTTGAGAATTTACCTTCCCAGTGAGCAGCTGTTGTCTCATCTCTGTCGTTAAGTACTCTTTATCATTTTTAAAGTCCTGTCAAAACATATTTGAGGAAAAGACCTAATCAGCATACAAACATAAATAAACAATAATAACAAAAAAGGTTAAAAAATGAGTTTTTGAAAAAATCTACTGTTGGCTAGCTGGCTATGTGTGTGTGTGTGTGTGTGTATTACCTTGTCCTGTACAAGGAAGAACTTTGAAGGTACGACAGGGTCTTTTGGGGAGTCTAGATGACATGCTGTGCTCTTGTTGGCGATCACAAAAAGTGCAACATCACACACAATGTACAGTTTCTAAACCCAAAGAACACAAAGTACAAGAATATTATTAAACATCCATCTGCTTTCTAGAAATGAATAAAACCACTTTTTCCACAGGGATAAAACTATTTTTCTACATTTACTGGCAATCGAGAGTTTTTCAATCTTTCTGCAAAGAGATGTTAAATAAAGAGTTTACGATAATTTTTTTAATTAAAAATGTATTTTTGTAAATTTGAGCAACATTGTTGGATGTGAAAGCCTGGATCACAGTTTCATTACATTTCTTTTCAAAAGTGTTTAACTTGGAATACAGGTTCATCAAGTCTTCACACCCAACTTGGTTAATCCATGTCTTAATAATTTAATCTTGGTGCAATGATTAGCTGAGACATTGAAAAGTGGAATCCCTAAACTGTTCTCACAATAACAGGAGCATGACAATGAAAACAAGTGGAAAAACAGCACAATAACCCCCTCGACCTCACAACTACCAAACCCAGAGTTGTCAATCATTTTAGCACAAACAATAGTCATTCTTATGGTAGTATATTTTCACCACGTAATTTACAACTAAAGCATGACATAAATGGGCATTTTTCATTTTCTTGGTGAGCTGTGTACCTCATTGGCTTTAGTATCCTCAGGACACTGCGCATCTTTTGTTTGTTTGATGTTCTCCACCATCTTCCTTAGGAAGGCATGACTGTTGTTCTCATTCTTGGTCATTAGCACTTCGAGCATAAACCACAGACACCTACAAACAGATGTGTAGACACAAATATGATGATAATGGGCACACTAGGAGGTATCATCCTTTCATAACAAGTCACATTAGAAAAGAGCAAAAGCACTCTATTTAAAGTAAACTTTACTCACTCTTTGACGTCTTTGAGTTGGTCGTACTCGTGTGGTTTCGTGAAGTCAGGGTCGTGGGCGAGCAGGTGGATCATAAAGGGGACCACATACTCCGGAAGAAGTGAGACCAGTTTTTCTAACATAAGTGGGTAAAACACACGTTAGTATCCAACTACTTTTTAACATGTTAGCTACAGTAGTTTCCCTGATCAGCAAAAATGGTTGTGATAATAAATTGCACAAACTTCTTTCAAAAACCCATGATAAAACTTTACATGCAAAGGTTGACTGAGACAATCCACTGACCCTGAGCGAGGGGGTTCTGTTTGATGTACTCTCTGCGGACGGAGATATTTTTGAGGAGGCACTGTCGGGCATGTGCACGGCGCTCCTTTACCGGGTCCTTGGCACACAGAGCGAACACAGCCAGGTACTCCAGGGGCAGCATCAGTTTGACCAGAGCTAAGTGCAACTTCTGTGCATAGATCTGACGAACCTGATAGCATTCATCCTGTGCACAAATCAACAGTCAGTGCAATAATGAAGAGTAACACAAATATTTACAAAATAAGAGCATTTTACACAGTTAACACTCCTGAAATGTCTTAGCAAAGCTAGCAATAAACACTTCCTTCTTATCAATATTTCTTCTTTATTGATTAAGTTACTCCCGGATTTTAGTTCCCCTAGAAAACATTAGCTTAGAAACACAATAATGCAGAGAAGTAAGAACTGACATTGATGACGAGGCCGCAGAGCTGAAACTGCTCTGGAGTGATGATGTCATGGTAACACGGCTCTTGTGCTAACTTCATAATTGCTCCACCAGCGGCCAACCGTAGACGAGACATGTCAGATTTACTGTGGTGAGACAGGAACAAACAAGATGAGATGATGAGGAAAAAGGCTCAATATGAAAATTTTTTTCATTTTTTTTTTACAATATTTTGCCATTTGAAACCAAGGCTTCCAGCAGCTCCAGTATTAAACTCGCTCTTGTCCATGCTAAAGCTGGACTTTAATCAGTGACTTTTGGCAGATGGTACCTGATCTTCTTCTGCTCTGTGAGGTCTCCTTCGCTGACCAGCATGGCTGATAGCAGTCGAAGAGTTGAGTTGGCTGATTTGGATTGATTGTTCTTCATTCCTAGTAGCCAACGCACCAGCAGCTTGATGGCCTGAACCTGGAAAGTAACAATCCCAAAGCATCCATTAATGACATTATATATTGCCCAAGTTTACAATAATACATTAACCGATGATACTGTTAACAGTTGTCCTTGAAGTGAAACAAAGCCACTGACTAAATCCCTTACTTTAGCAAGAACTTCAGGCGAAACCTCCTCATCAGTAGTCCACAGCTTTCCATTTGTGTTTCCTACTGACTGAAACACAAAGACGCACGGAAAGTCCAATATCAATGTCTACATACAAACACTGATATAATCCCATTTAGTCATGAATATCTACACTTGTTTGCAAATTTCTGCATACAAAGCACAAATCTGAGTGTGATATTATGTGTCATGTACTGAGTGGGCTTCTCTGCTTTAATGAATCCTTAACCTTCACACACCCTGTCATTCATTAGCAGGTCCTTGACGATAAAGTTGGCCACGATTGATTTCATTGGTGAAGCAAATTGATCCGGGGCCAGCATGGAGATGTGGCCCAGTGACACCAGTGGTGTGATCAGCTGCTCTGGAACATCTGCATTCAAACTGCGTGACAGAGGCTGTGAATTGAAAAGAAATATCAGATAGATGAGTCAATAAGAAGTCCTTTTTTGTAAAAACTGTGAATTCTGTTCCAGTATACCTCAAAGATCTGTGCCAGCTGGACTTCCTTGTTGTTGAAGATGGCATGGATACAATGGACTGCCTGCTTGGCCTGGTGAGGTGTGCCACGTTTGGCTTTCTGATGCAGGATGGGAATTAGAGTCCTACACAAAATACATGATGCGCAGATTCAGTTAAAATAGAACAGCCGTTATTGTAATTGTAATTGTGAATTGGAATGCTACACCGTACTGTGTAAATAGAAAAAGAAAGACCAAAAAAGAAGAAATTAAAAGACAATTTGCTATAAAATGCACAGAATAAAATGGATGAGGTCAAATAGGAGAGAAATGTGCACTGTGCAAATATAAACATTGACAAGTAGGGATGTAACGATTCACTCAACTCCCGATACAATGCGATTGACGATACTGGGTTCGCGATACTATTCTCTCACGATTCATTTCACAAAATGGGACTGCAGACAAATGACTGAAAAATATTCCTTTATTTTTTTGGGAAAAAACTAGAAAATACTGCACTATTTTATTTTTATTTTTCATTGTCAAAAAAATCTTTTGATAAACTATTCAAAACAATGCAATTTAACTAAAAATAAATCTTGAATGAAATAAATAAAGGAAAAATACAAATGAAGAAGAAGCCTATTAATTTAAATTCTGGTTCTATAGTAAACAATGCAAAACTGCAAAATAGTTCCTTTTCTTTTTAAAAGTGCATCTAAAAATGTATTTTGTGCCTTAACAACATCACCATTGACAAGGGAATATTGCACTGACGTACAGATTTTATGAGATATAAGTTATGTGGGGTTCACTTCATGGTGGCTAACTAACTGTAGGGCTGGACTTAAATTTATGTCTTGATAGGCAATACAATCTCAGTATATACTTTTTTCTCAATATGTTATAAAAGAAAAATAATGTTTGGGTAAAATTGCTGGAGAAATATGCCACAAAGCCCCTTTTATTAACTCATTCAGTACCAGCCATTTTCAGATTTTCTACCCCCTCAGTGCCAGCTGTTTTTGAGCATTTTGACTGATTTTAAAGACCCACAGAATATTTTCTACTATGACTATCTGACACCAGATTCTGAAAGATTGAAGCCTCTACTTTCATAAAAAAAACAAAAAAAACATTTGTTTCTGGCTTGTTTCGTTCTTTTGTAATCAGCTGTTGAATAGAGCAAGTTTTACACAAATCTTCAGTTTCAGAGCAAAAAGCTGTGAAAAAAGACTTTTTCTAAAAAAAAAAAACACTGTCAGTGACTTTAAAGCTATTTTTTTTGCTTTAGTGACAACTCTAGCATCTGAACATTGTTTCCTTATATAAAACAAAACAAAAAAACACTGAGACAGGGCTTTTGATGGCAAAATTATTATTATTTAGCCATCTATGTCAGAGTTGAATAGATTTTACTGTATTTTGGCTTTCCTCCAACTTTCTCTCCCGTCAGTCTGCACACGCGCAACTTCTTCTTCCTTCCTTATTTTGCTATCTGGCTCACAGGCTGGGGGTATTTTGAACCCCTCTCACCCCCCTCCCGATAAACAGTGATGACCCGTTTAGCCCGGTTAGTTGATGGTTTTATCTCACAATCAAAACATTATCAATAATCCACTCAGGTCCACACATGTTCTGTGTTAGTATGTGGTGCTGTGAGCTGCTGGATACATCACAATATCACTCTGTAGCGCCATCATCTCCCTTTTTTCTGCTTCTTCCTGCTTTGCTGGGTAGCATCAGTGGCTAATCTCTCATCTAAAGCTGCACTGCTGCCATCTTCAGAGCACAGTTGGTCACTACAACACCCCACAACTTAGATATTGATGAGGGACCTCCACCAGGGTGTTTTCTAGTAATACCAGTTAAAAAATGCAAATGACGCGTTATCTCATCAATGGAACTGAGTGAGTTGATGACAAGCAGCACAATATCAACACTTTGGGTTTTCTCTCTCATTAGTGAGTAAATTATGTGAGTAAAGTCTGAGTTGCTGAATGCAGCTTTCAGAGCACTGGGCCACATAAGGAAGTCACAAGAGGGGCCATTCCTCTTTTTAAGACAGAGATAGCAAGAAAAACTGAGCAGAAGCGTGTGTAAACAGGGCTCCATAGCTGCTGCAGTGCAGCTTCAAACACAGCAAGTTTGTGGTGTTAGAGGAGAAAAATAAATGCACAGTTTCATCCACGTCTCTCAGTCCTTCCAACACTCAGAACTAAAGGATTTAAATAAAGGACACTGACATCTATCGGCCAGGTCTAGCTGCATGTAGTGATCTCTCTGGTACGAAGCCCTTTTCTGAGTCAGTTTTTTAAAAGAACAATCTTTCAATAATATTTACTGGGCAAACATAAAGTTTAGAGTCATCACATGAATGCTGCTGCTTTATCCAATTCTGTAATTAAACGTAGTCTCTTACGATCGAATCTGTTGCAACTCTGTCTCGATCTTCTGCCCAGTGTTTCTGAAAATCTGAATGGCTGCCTCTGCCACTTTGTCGTCTTCCATCTTCAAACACTGGAGCAATGACTCGTATGTTTCTGCTGAGTGGAATGCTGTCGGGTGGGTGAAAGACAGGACCTAAAAATGACATCAAGTATTCATACATTTAGTAATCAGACATTGATGATTGTCCTGTAGATTACACAGGTTACATTTGTCTTTCAAATGTGTCTGTATTCTGAGTCGTTGACCTGTACCTTGAGCAGCTCCAGTCCAGAACGGATGGCTGTGTCTGGGGTAACACCTTCCTCATCATCATCAGCGGTACCCTCAATTGACTTATTCAGCAGCTTCACCAGAGCACTAAGGTAAAATATACACAAAAAAAATCTAAATAAATGTAGTTAAAACTTCATAAACATACCTGACTGCTAAGCAAACGATGAATAAACAAATAATAAACAAATACCATTTACTCTAAATCTCATGAACTGTGAGAACATTTCCTTTCCTGCTGTGTTTTTTCACATCAGAAAGGAAGTGACCTCAAAGCGCAGTTACATGTTTAAACCACTAGATGCCCTACAGAATGAGAACAGTTTGGTCACTACATAGCTTTTGTGTTACACAATGACAGAGATGAGGACTATTACAATTACCTACAATATCATGCGCTGAGCGAGATACCAGGTGACGGGGCTATGAAACACATCCATTCTTATGTAACTTGAGCCAGACCAGCTTTAAATAACCTAAACTAAAGATGAACTAATTGTGTTTTTAGGCAAAATGATACGCAGCGTGTGATGTATTGAGCGTCTCTAACCTAATGGCTTCTGAGTCAATGTGGACGGGAGCAATGCGCTCAAGCAGGAACTTCACCATCTCCAGGAAGGGGTTTGTCGGCTGTTTGGGGAATGTCAGCTTCCGAGTAATCTCCCTCTGTCAGGAGAACAAAAAACACACTTTAAAGGCGGTTCAACACTAAAATTAAAGACAAGAGCTTACACCGGTCACTCTATGCAAATGTTGTGTTGAATGCAAAGAGAAAAACTATCAGCCTGTGAGAGTGTTGATGTCTTCTTACTACACAGATCTCGGCCTGTTTGCAGGAGCAAGTGGGACTGATGAGGATCTCCAGTTGGATTCTGAGCTTCTCGTCCTCCCCAAGAACCTGGTTGAACTTCTTCATGAAGTCCTGAGCTTTTCCAGAGTCAGGAAGGTTCTCTAAAGGAACAATCAGGTGAGGATAGTCAGACCACAAGCTGGATAGGTAAATGAGTACAACGGCCACCTGAATTAAAACTTACTGGCAATGCTCATTAGTTTTCCAAACATTGCTGTGGTATTTGCCTCAGACTGTGATGGAAAGAGAATTAGTTAAAATGGAATTTGAGAGATCAATAAGGTTTCATACAAGCATGGGAACAATGACAGTTTAGTAATGCACTGATAGTTAAACTCACCACGGGCAGCTTGTGGAGGTCAAGCAACTCTTTCACGAGACTTCTGAGCATGTTCTGACACTTCCACATTTCATTCAGGGCCCTGACAGCAATGATCAATTACAAAAAGAAATGAGGGAAAATGATTGACATTACATGGGTCACAGAACACTTTGGTTTGAAATGAACTTCTATTAAAATACAGTAGAATCACAGTATTGACAGGCTTCAGAAAGTGCAGGGTTACTCACTTGACAGCATTAGTGTCCAAGCAGGCATACAGGTAGTAAAGACACTTCATCTTCTCCTCTGTATCAAGGCTGTGAGGGACCATGTACTGGGCAAAGATCTTTTCAACTAACAATCTGCAAAAAAATTGAAAATCAAAAAATAAATTATGAAGTAGAATTTACAGAGTGGGTTTTAAAAGCAGTGATCTGATCATCTGATGCATTTTTTATTTCAGTCACAGTCTCATCAGCAGTGGACAACTGGTTTCTAAGCCATTTATTGTGCTGTGTAGGTGTTAGAGCCTCAGCAACAAATAAATATAACTAGTACCATTTTAATCAAGTCATTTAACTTATACAGAGATCATGTGCATTACTTCACTGCAGTTTGTTTAGAAAATGACCCATCATTTATCCCTAAATTAATTCCATTGAGCATTCTCACTTGTCATCAATGCTGTTTTGATAGTAGATGTGCAGCAGTTTGTCTTTGATCCAACTAATCTTCTGGGCCGACTCCTTTCCAGCCTCGTGATGCAAGCAGTATTTCTTATACAACTGTGCCAGACCCATCATGGCCTCCTTACGCACACGCCACTGCAGGAAAAAGAAAACAACACATGTAAAGTTGATCTGTTGATAAAGTAAATGATGCCAAAGTTGCCACCAAGTGTAGAACAATGGGATAGGAAACTGTATGTTATCGAAATAAAAGACCCACTCAGGACCTGGGCTGTCTGAGAAATCTTATGAAACATTACCATTTTTCAACGTTTTGTTTGACTCACCCTCTTGTCCAAGGTCCTTTCCCTTACAAAACCCAACAGTTGGTCATTGACTAGGTTGAGGTCTTTCTTGCCAGCATTGATAATAGTAACGATGACATCATGACGAATAGCTTCTTCTGGATCATGAGAGCGCACCTTTAAGAACTCTGCACACACAGAGATAAAAAAACAAACAAACTATTAAACCACAGCAAGGAAGAGCACATGACACGGAGAGGAGGAGCGTAAACCCACAAACACCCACCTGTGAGGTCTCTAGCCAGATCCGGATGGTTCATCAGGCAATGGCTGGCAAACTTTACACACTCTAGCCTGACCGGTACATGAATGTCATTAAACCTGGAGAAGAATAAAGTTTAAATAATGACATAAAGTTTAGCTAAACAGCAACAGAAGCCATGGCACATATCAATAGGTTTAGCACTCAGACAATCACATCATGCTGCATGCATAAGTAGCACTGGGTCAAGTTTGTGTCACTGACCGTCCTAAAAAGCATTGCCACAGGGGTCGGTTCTGTGAAGCCAGCTCAGAATCTTTGACCCCAAACAACTTGGCTAACAACCGCACAACAGCAAGCCGTTCTTCACCATCGTTACTCTGTAAACAAATAAACAAGTTAAAAAGAAAAACACTTGTAGTATTTCCCTTTAAATGCTTCACAAACAGATATTGTGTGTTAGTTGCAAACTAATGTTGGGACTGCAGATGTAAACTAGATCCAAGCTCTCATTGGGTCAATGTATCAGATAAAAACAATTAAGATTGTACACATATAGTCTCTTTAGAATAAAACTATGGATCCTATCCTAATATTATCCACCAAAAAGAATCAATGTCAAAAAACATTCAAAGATTATACAATATTAACACTAGGCCATGTGTCTTGTTTAGGCTTAAGTGTGTGAGCATGTGATTAACCTTAAGTTTGAACTCCAGCTGTGGCATAACTGAGGTAAGCAGCATTGGATCAATGGCAAACAGTTCCTGAATGAGGTCAAAGACGTGCTCTGACAGGTCCGAAACCGATGATTTGCCCATCACTAAAACCTGATTGAAGAACTGAAGACACAAAAAAATGCTTGGTGAGATTAAAAACAAATAATAATTGAGGAGTCTACACTCTAAGGTAATTTATTTAGGCTTAAAGCAGCAGAATGCAAAAAGAGGGAGTTATTAATAATTATTAGCGAGGACAGTCAGACACAGACAGGTACGTACGTTTGCGATGCACGTCTCAATGGTCTGTACAGTCCTCTTCAATAAAGTTTTGGCTAGATCGTATGCTTGTTTGTTCAAATTCTGTTGAAAGAAAGGTTAAACACTTACTGGTAGGTTATAGCATAGAAAGCTCAAAGATAAATCTATCAATGTGCATGTCAGAGAGATATAAATGTTGCTTATCTTAAAATTTACTAGTAGCATAATATAAAGATCACTTTTCAATAAATAGACATTTACAAAAACTTTAAATTACATCAACTTATAAATGTAAGATCTGGCTAGATAACTTCGATATTAAGTGTGCGTATGTTTTTGTTTTACCTTGTGTGCAGGGATGAGGTTGATGAGGATTGTGTCCAATAGCTCTTGGGTGACTCCGTCTCCCTCCATGATGATAGAACTCATCAGATCCATCATGTGCATCTGCACCTTCTGGTTATGACTGTTACTGCACAAAACCAAAAACTCAGGCTTTAAAATTAAAAAAAGATATTTTACTAATGAAAACGTTGGCCGTTTGTGAAGGCAGCTTCACTCATATTGAATGTGGTAACTAAACAGGGAATTCAAGTGAAATGCTTTCACGTTCCAGTTAAAATCAGTCTGATAGTGTCCAGTCATACAGAAGTCTTACTTGATGACAGAAAATAGAGTTTTAAAAAGTTGAATGAAGATCTCGTTGCAGTCCTCTAGCTCAAAGCAAATGTTGTAGGACTTGACCCACGCCAAGTTCTGTGGAAAAGACCTAACGGTTAGAATACACAGAATTGTATCAGCAATAAAAGGCAAGTCGTCACTAACAAACATTATTGGGTTTTTTCACATTCGACCTTGGTGCTGAGGACACAACTGTAGACATAAAAATCGTCATCTTATTCATTTAATAGTTATTCCCCCCCTTAAAATAAATAAATATTTTCACATTAAGTCTGCACTTCAGTTTGAGTGTACAATGACAATGAGGACATTCATGTACATAAAACACTGGCCCCGAAGTGAGCAATTAACAGTTAATGGCAGCTACTGCCAATAGTCAACAATTATGCATTTGTTTTTACCAACAAAATGTATTCATCCTCCTAAAATGCCTCGATTTATTTTGTGTTGAATGCAGTATTATTAGCAGGCAAAGTGAGGTAAGTGCCATAATGAACAGCGTTTTGAATATGGATCCGCAACAAAAAGGTGAAAAAGGGTAACTTATTACACAATAATTGGACTGAGTTAGAGAACCAATAAAAGCATTTAACTGTGTAAAATGACTCAGTGTCTGACACATGATGTCCTTATATCATCCCTAAAACCATCATTACCCAAAAAGCTCTCAGATCTAAAGACCTTTCTACTTTCCTTTTTATCTGATGACCGACTTGTCATTACACTGGGATTCTTGTTATAACAGCAGATTTAGAAAACTAGAGATAAATGTTTCGCGAACAGTTTTGTTATTGTTCCAAAATGCATCAACACTGTAAGGTCTCGACCTCCTTCTGTAGAAGAACGCTCAATGTCTCCCAAGAGTTTAGTAACTAACACAATGTTAGACAGCCTTGTTAAAAATAATAAAGAGGCTCTTCTGCCAATTACAAAGGGGAACACACAATATTACTTAGAAAAGTGTTTCCAAACATAGAGTTAGCTTGTACTATTTAATAGAAACTGTAAACTTTGAAAATATATGACAAGTTGAACATCTTTTTTTCTACTTTTGAACAGTATAAAATTAAAAAACCCCAGACGGTTGTAAATAGACAAAGTCATCCACAAGAGGGTAAAACCACAAGCATGTTCATTTCTATTTGTTACCAAACAACCCACAGTAGAAATATCTTAACACCAGCATTTTTTTTCATGTGTAAATATGCGCCTCACCTCCAGCAGGTAGAAGTATCGGTTGAACTGAGGACTCTTGGTGTCCTCCAGACCCTTCAACTGTCTGGTGATGAAAAGAAAAATGTCCTAAAGAAGAAAAAAAAAAGTCAAATATGAAATCTGGATTTCTAATTTCTTTGCCATCTGCACACACTGTTTAGAGCAAATTTCTTCACATTTAGGCACAATTTGTGATGCAGTACTGGGTAAAACATGCCCTGCATAAGCTTAACACAAGTTGCACCCTCACATGCTTTATTGCAACTAAAAAGAAAACATACTAGATACTCACCAGTGCTACAGTATATGAAAAACTCATTAAAAAAAGACTATTATTCGAGATGAACCAGAATGCCAGTCAGAAATATTGGATCGTTAGATTTGTTAAGTTACTTTGATGCTGTTTAAAGACTAACTATTTAAAGAGACCTTTTGCACATTTTTAAAGGAATATTCAAGAATGAGCATGAACTAAAATCTTAACTATCTGATAAACACTGGTTTTCACTAAATAACTCTGGTTTGGTTTTTTCTCGTTAAAACAACAATATTCACCAAGTTTTCCCCAAAAACTCTTTGAAACTCTCCTAACCTTAAGTTTGTCGTGGGAGGTATAGGGGGCTTCTGGAGCGTAGATCCTGAAGATATCTGCCAGACAGCACGCCACCAGTAACCGTACATCTTTGTTTGGGTTCCTGAGGAAGAACTCTGAGGCGAGGTGGAGCGCCAGCCCAAGATACTGCTGCTTCTCCTCTTCAGAGTCCTGATCCATATCCATGTAAGTTTTCACCACCATCTGTTAAACACAGCAACGGTTGGAAAAGGTGAGATGGGAATTATAAGCATAGTGCTCCTTAAAAGGGAAAACTGAACTTAATATTTAGAAGCATTGCATTAAGAATGTATGGCTTGGTATTACAATTATAAATTATAACTCAGGAAAAAAAGTGACATTTTTACAATCAATGCAACAAAAGTCAAGGTTCCATGAGAAGCTTAATAACAAATATATGTTATCCACCAAAAAAGTTAATATGTAATAGGAATAGAACACGATAGAAAAGTCTTCTTCACCAACATATAATTTTATATACATGTAAAAATCCCCATTAAAATATCTTAAAAGTCATAAGCAGTCCATACACTGAATGTGCTTAGTTATCAAAATCAATAAAGCTTTAAATAATCATCTTGTTTTTTTGTTTTTTTTTTTAAATCAGGCCTTAATATGACAGAAATACCTCCCATGCATGTTTTGGGACAATATGCATTTATCATACATGCCATTATTACACTGGTAAATGGGTGACTAATTATCCAGCAAGTGTTGCAAATGGACGAATATGTGAAATTTCCCTTATAATCTTTTCCAAAAGCTCATGCTACGTAATCACAGGGCTGTGCATGACTTTGTGAAAAACTCGAGGGTGAATCATTGGTTGGTGGTAATTAAAGTAAATGGCTATATGACAGACTAAAGGCTCAAACATACTCTGGTGGACACCCGCAAAGCGAAATCTGCGGGGCCAATTAAATGCAAAGCTCAGATTTTACTACCACGCTGACTTCTCTGCGTAGTTGGTGTCACACAAAACACTGCTCAGCATTCTATCGACTCGTATTAAACGTAACACTGACCTGCATTTCACCCTCCTGGTAAAACAGAGGAGGAGAGATGCATACGAGCTTAGAGGAGAAACTGGAAGACGAGCTACGACAGAAGTGACACCTTTAAAACATGTCCCAGGAGTACAAGGACTACAGAGATGTGCTAAGAACCATGGGACATGTAGGATTTTAATGGAAACTACTATGCGGCGGTACGCCCAAGTATGTAAGCTCTGAGGAAAGCGGACAGTCTGCGTTGAGTCCGTTGTGCGCGTGGTCCGCCCGAGTATGTTTGAGCCTAAAAGAGGGGGGTTCCTTTTGACACAAGTTAAGTACCAAGCACAAGTTAAATGTTCTCAGGTTTTCAAGTTTACAAAGAACAAATTGATATTCGTATTAGCACTCAAATGCATGTACAGTCTGCAGTGCAGGTTTAAGTTGAACTTTACACATGATAGTATGTATAAGTTAAAAAGTGTGCCCAGGTTTACGTAGACAACCCAGTTGTTCATAGTAAATATATTTATATTTCCAGTTTTCATAAAACAAGTTAATTCTGCTTGTTAAGCAGCACTGATTTGTGTCCATGTTTACAGAGATGTTGATAAAACTAGCACTGAAATAGTATTTTCTGCATTCATTTAGTTTTTAATGATTTAAAGTTCATTTTCCCAAACATTATTAACAACATTTTGGTGAGGCTTTATTTTGTATCAGTCCTCTTTTTTTGTGATACATCTTTGTATCTGTTTTTTCCATACTTTATACAGGGTATAGGTACAGGAAACAGTAAGCAGTTGGGTAAGAGCATGTGGTTGGTCACATTGAGTAGCCATTGTTCCTGTATTTATCATCCCATCCCTCCCCACACCCTCACAGATATATATATCATCAAAAGGTACCAGCCAATAACATATGCTTGTTTTTTGCAGATAAATGTAAAGATGTTCTTAATAGGCTATTAACTCACTCAGTGCCATTGACGAGATCATTCATCATTTCAAATCCAAACGCTCAGTTACAATGAAGAGAAAACTTGTCAATTGCGTCTTAACACGGAGATTACTAGAATACACCCTGGCGGAGGTCCCTGATCAATATCTAAGCTGTAATTTAATGTAGTGACCAACTGGTGCCCTGAAGGTGGCAGCAGCCACAAAATACAGTAACCAAAACATTCAACTGTGAGCCAGATAGCAAAATAATAATAATTTTGCCACCAAAAGCTTCGTCTCAGTGTTGTTGGTTTTTTTTGAAGGAAACCAATGTTCAGATGTTATATATTTCAATAAAGCTAAAAAAAATGCTTCAAAGTCACTGACAGATATTTTTTTTTTTTAGAAATGCCTTTTTTCTCAGCTTTTTCCTCTGAAATTGGCGATTTGTGTAAAACTTGCCCTATTCAACTGCTGATTACGGA
Organism: Gouania willdenowi; assembly: GCF_900634775.1. Classification (NCBI taxonomy): domain Eukaryota; kingdom Metazoa; phylum Chordata; class Actinopteri; order Blenniiformes; family Gobiesocidae; genus Gouania; species Gouania willdenowi. The sequence continues at coordinate 29,200,924 of NC_041044.1, forward strand.
AGAACTAAACAAGCTAAACATTTTTTTTAATGAAAGTAGAGACGAATCTTTCAGAATCTGGTGTCAGATTTCAGATTGTCATAGTGCAAAATATTCTGTGGGTCTTTAAAAATCAGTCAAAATTCTCTAAAACAGCTAGCACTGAGGGGGGTAGAAATTCTGAAAATGGCTGGCACTGAATGAGTCAAGTTCATTAAATAATTTCCGTCGCTTACATATGTTTTCATCAGAAGTATTGTTCAACATTTCCTGTTCAAGTGCTGAAATTTTCAGTTCCAGGGATTCAATGCAATATTTTCTAAGTTTGTTGAGATTTGATGCAAATGATATGGTTTTATTTCTGATGCAACCAATAACAGCACACAGGGATCATTGACTGATGGACTGTTTATTGTTATAAATTAATTCAGTTCAGCCTCAAGCTCTTGTCTGAAAATCTCATTCTGGAGCAGAGATGTGTTAAAACGCCAAGGAACAGCCCTTGATTGACTTGCTCTTAGTGAAAAAAAGTGCAATAAAACGGCCCTGTGGTCAGAAAGTGAGATTGGAGTCATTTCAGTTCTATGGATGTCTCTAAAGACAGTTTTTGATGCAAAGATATAGTGAACTCGAAAACGTTCTATGAGGGGCAGAGAAAAAGGAAAATTCTTTAGAAGAGGAATTGATCATACGCCAAATGTCAATTAGTCCATGATGAGTGGACCATTTCTTTAATGCAACAGATGCCAATCGTTGATCTCTGCTTTCTATCACTTCCGTTCTGTCAGTGTTATTGAGCCAAACTGCATTAAAGTCTCCCCCAATCTGAAACTGGTAATCTAAGAGATCTATTAATATAGAGGTCAATGAATCATAGAAATACTGATCAAAATAATTTGGAGTACATGCATAGATTAGGGCAATTTTAATATCACTATAAACTATTTCACAGAAAGTGATTCGACCATCCGCGGATCCCCCTGTGCCCAAAATAGTGTAATTTAGATTGCGTTTTGCAGCTATGAAAACCCCTTTTGCACTTTTTGGTGTAACAGGAGGAGGCAATCACATGAATCTATGCACATCAGCAAGCATCCAGAAAGTGTGAGTTCTATATGAAAGCAAAGTGGATATTATTTCTATAAAGTAGGTTCAGAGTAATTATGTGCTTCTGGGGAGAATTAAAGGCCCAGTGAATTCCATGACAAAATATTAATGCTATTCATATTGTTTTGAGTAAAGTTTGGCATACAGATAATACAAATATATTAATGGCTTGATTGTGTTGTGAATACTAGATATACCTGGACCAGCCCATCCCCACCCACCACCCCGCAATGGTCATTCGTGTGAAATTGAGTGACAGTGTTTTGTAATTACTGTGAAATGGATTCAGTGCAGTCAATAAATTCAGAATTTCTTCAGTGACACAAATAATGTAATTTCCCGCAATTATCGTAGAATTGCTGTATCATGATAATATCGTTACCGTGAGTAAAAATATCACGATGTATCGCATCGCGAGGTACTTGTCGATACCCAGCCCTATTAAAGAGTACTTGAACGTGAGTGTGCCTCACGTTACAAAGGCAGTGCAGCTCAGCAAGCTAATGTTAGCGTGTTATCTTTGTGTGGGACAAGTGTATGATCCCGCACATGTGTGCGTGAGTGTGCATGTGTTTTTCTTGTTCGTGCATGTGCTCTTTTGCAAGTGTGTTCTAGTTTGTGCAAGAAAGAAAGTTTGAGACATTAAAAGTGAGTGTATCAGGCGTTTTTAGGTTTTTAAATCTTAACATGAGCCTATCTGCTAATGATTACGTGACTGCATGCAAAAATAGTCAGAGCATCACTACTCTGTATGCTATTTATTTAGTAGGAGGATATGCCCCACTTCTGTCTTTCTTCATCTCTCTGTCTAAACACCTGGTTGCCAAATGTGAGACCTGGAAATGTTATTGAGAAACAGTAATTCTTCATCAATGTCTTTTATTAATAGCGTTTATTTTGTTGCCTTTTGTAGTGTTCATAGTTTGTTTTTTATGTTGCTACCACCTGTTGGACTGTTAATTGTCCAAACGTTTGTTGTTCAGTGTTTTAAACTAAATAACTTGAAAATGCCACACATTTATTCTTGTGGTCATTGGTTTGTTTTCAGTGTGATTTCCTTCTTCTCTGAGGAGATAGCTTGATGTTCAGCTGCTCATCTCTTAGTAGTATTAACTAATAACTTGGAATGCAGAGGATGTTTACAGATGTTAATAAATGTACTCATTATTGACAATGTTTTGCCCTTGTAGAATATTTTGGGCTTTGATAGACCAGGTTTTAAAAACCTCATGTAATGGACTAGTTGATAAGGAAACCTTAGTGTAGTCGGCAAGGAGTCGGTTAGCAAGATCCCTAATTGTAACTTGAAGTGAATACCATCTACTAAAGCATAGCAGCAGAGCTCCTACCACTAGCATGGTGGGGGATGGGCCACATGGCTTCAGCAGGCTGCAGAGCACTGCACTCACTCCTATGTGCAGAGTGCACACACATGTACACAGTAGACGAACTGTGTTGAGTCTCGTTCTTAGACTCAACAGTCGCGAAGCAGCCGAACAAGGCTCCTCACACAGATGAGAAGAAAATGTGGGCATGTTGAGCAGCAGACCATGCACTTATCTCTACTATACTATAGATACTGTAGATTTAATAAAGCTTGTCTTGCAGATTAAGGCTCTTTAAGATGTTTGCAATATGACTTTAAAACAGAGACATTTTAGGACAATTATGACAGTTCATGTCTAGGGATGTTGCGATTAAACTTTCTCACTTCCGATGTTGATCATTTTAGTACTAAATTGTCCTCACATTATTAACAAAAGGTTTCTTCAACAATAATATCTATTAGGGATGTCCCGATACAACTTTTTCAGCTCCCTGGCCCCCGCTCTTTCTGCTGTCCTGGCTGCATCTGCGGGCCCGGGCAGTTCCTGGGTGTGCGGTAGCGGTTTTTGCACATATACTGGTCTACAATGCACTGGCACGCCTTGGGATGTGGGATAAAACTCATACTGGGTATAACTTTAGACACGTTAATCCCAAATACCTGCTTTAGGTATTACCACTCACTCATTCCCCCTGTCCACAGCCACCAACTTTATAGCTAAGCTTCACAGTTGTCACCATAATGGCCTGATTACACAACATAATAAGCACAATATGTTCTACAACTTCACATCTCACCCTCACTGTAAAATAATCTATTCTTCCCCACCCTTTCTATTTCCTACCTTGAGTATCTCCTCCCTGCCCCCCCCACCACCTAGGTGTAACACTGCTCTCCCTTTTTATATCCTCCCTATAATAAAAAGATTTCTTACCCTTCCTTAGGGAGGGCTGGTGATGGTAATAAAACATGCATTACTGTGTCATAATGAATGCACTTCTTGTAGTGTTGACCTTTGACAACATGTGAAGACGAGTAAAAAATAAATAAATAAATTAAAACATGTTCATAAATGATTCCTTACCCCTTTAGCACTGAAATAATATCTGTAATATTACGTGAATATCTGTAAAAGTCACGTTTTTCTATTAGCTCTGTTTGCTAGCGCATAGCATCTCTTCTTCACTGCATGAATATATGTATGCGAACCGACCACTGGGTTACCAGCGCCCTCTGCTGGTCCAAACAAATATGTGACGTAAATACAGCGCAATGACTGTTTTTCCAACTGTTAAGGCACAAAATACATTTTCAGTTGCACTTTTGAAAAGAAAAATAACTATTATGCAGTTTTGCATTTTTTTACTATAGAACCAGAATTTAAATTAATAGGCTTTTTCTTCATTTGCATTATTCCTTTATTTATTTCATTCAAGATTTATTTTTAGTTAAATTGCATTGTTTTGAATCGTTTATTAAGGGATTCTTTTGACAATAAAAATTAAAGGAAAATAGTACAGTATTTTCTAGTTTTTTTCCCCAAAAAAAATAAAAGAATATTTTTTCAGTCATCATTTGTCTACAGTCTCATTTTGTAAAATAAATCGTGAGAGAATTGTATAGTGAACCAAGTATCGCAAATCAAATCGTATCAGGAATTGAGTGAATCGTTACATCCCTACCAATAATTCAGCTTTAAGTATTGGCCGATGCCGATATCGATCCATCTGAGATCAACGCGAATCACACATACTTTTATTACTTATTTTGTAGTGTGGAATGTTGGAAAAGGCTTGATCAAGTGATGTTACTCAAACAGAGAACAATAGTCAACAATTAAAAGTTCACTTCAGTTATTTTTTTACTGTCAGTATATGGTGGGAACAACTGAGGGTGGGGACAAAAACAACAAAAACTTATCAGAGCTCTTATATCGGAGATTTTAGATGCAGTTCGATAAAATACGATATTCGTTTTCTGGCTGATATCGGACTGATATCCGATCTCAATATCAGGTCGGGACACCCTTAATATCTATTAAGGGTTTGTTAATTTCAAAATGTATTTTTGACTACTGCATTTTTTTTTTAGTTGAAGGAACCGGTTTCAGGCAGAGATTTGTAGGATACTTCAGCTAAAAACTTTGCCTCAGAATCAAAACTAAACAACTCTATTATATTAAATAACTACAAAATAGTTTATCGAGAAATAAAAATCCTTTAAATCCTTGATCAGTTGCGATTAAGGGCTTTAAATGGGTTTGCTATGGACATCATGGTCCAAGAGAACAAAGAACAGAAATAGGCCGAGGGCACTACTCTAAGAAGGCTGAACATACTGTATCCTGAAAGAAGGCCAGAGCTTTTTAGATAATAACGTAAATCCACTGCGGCTTTTAACAAGGTAGGATGCAAACTTTTCAATTCATCGTATGAACCCTCCTCACTCGGAATCATTTAGCATTAGGACAACAGGTGAATTTGTAATTGTGTGGGGTTTTTTTGTGTTTATTAATTTTAATCACGTAATAAAGTTTTAACCTCATTCATTTTCAGACTACAATCAAGGGGTTAGTGGGGAGGGGATGGAGATGTCAGTGACAGTGGGGCTGTCAGAGCAGTACAGATGCTGCTGACAGACCATATTGTTATAATTTATGTAAATCCTTATTGATTGGGAGAAAAAACCCTCCATAATTCTGACTGTGGTTAAAATCTTACATTTGCTGGAGTCAAGCCAGGTTAAGCCTGCAAACTTTCACATAAAATACAAAAACTTAATCTTTTAATTTCACAAAATGCAGAAAATTGAATGTAAATGCAACCTGCTGGAACCATACCTTACAATGTGGAACATTTAAGCAAATAATCATTTACTAATAAGAAGAATTTAATTTTTACCAACTTTTGGTCAGGAGGTAATTTAAGTGTTTGAAGTTGATGTAGCCTTAAACATTATTTACTTTCGCTGGTGAAGATGACAGATGAGATCAATAACAGACTCTGGTTGAAGAGATAATTGTTCAATTCAGTAGTGTTATACATCCCAAAAGGACCTGAAAAACCCTCATCAGACACGATTACCTTCAACAGATTTTGCATTTAAATCCAAAATTTGGTACAAAACCCTTACAAGAAGTCCTTCTCCTCCACCAGCAGCTCAGACAGTGATCATTCTCAAGAGTTTCATTAATCAAGCTTCTTGGAATAGGGACAGGGTATCACCCAAAATGACTCATCCAAAAAAAAAGATAATCTTTCCAACAGAAAATAATGAACTTCCATCCAAAAAAAGCTGAAACATCTTTGGTCAATTACATTTTTATATTCTTTTTTTTTTTTTTTTTTTAAATCAGATCCTTTTTACAATGCTTGTCCATTATTGCATAAATGTGAACAGTGAAAGCTGCATATTGTTTATTTTAGCCTAAAATCACAGTAAATCAGAGGTACTAAACTACACAAACAAAAGGGCAAGTGCCAATAATGGTCTAAAACTTTATTTAAAAAAAACCCCACAGCAAGAACATCGACACTCCAACACATACAGATCTAACAGATCCACCAGTGCTGCCATCTCTGAAATAGTGCACGCTAACCTCAGCCACCTGCAAAACATCAACATTTACAGTATGTCAGCGGTCAGAACGCTGTTTGTTGATTTCTACGCAATCTTTCTAGTCCCTAACTTAGAGGACCTGACATCTATTATAAATACCCACACAAACAGACAACAGCTTTTGCTCTAACTGGACCCCAACAAATAAAAACAGACTACCAGGGTGGTTGCCTGCTTGATGCTCAGGTTTTTAACCACCTCACAGAAGGAACAGGACAGAGATGCATGGATAACATGACATGTACTGGGGTGTCCTGATCCGATATTGATATCGGTCCGATATCAGCCAGAAAATGAATATCGGATTTTATCGAACTGATTCTAAAATCTCTGATATCATAACCGATAAAATTATTTATTTTATTCAATTGTAGAATACTGTAGATAATATGTTGAAGGTTAAAATGTATGTAACCAATTGGTTAATAATAAATGGGTCAGTTTTTTCTCATACCTACTGTTGCTGACTATTGTTCTCTGTTTGTGTAACATCACTTGATCAAGCCTTTTATAACATAAGTAATAAAAGTCTGTATGATTTGTGCTATCGTATCGGATCCATATCGGCCAAACACTCAAGGTTGCAATATCAGTATCGTATCGGAAGTGAAAAAGTTGTATCGGGACATCCCTAACATGTACTTCTGATACAATAGGTATATTGCTGCCTTGAATATTGTCCCGATACCAATCCACTACGCATTAATTAAACTTCCTTTTATTGCTTATTTTGTTGTGTGGGATGTTATAAAAAGCTTGACATTTATCAGAGAAAAATACTCAGCAACAGTAGGTATGAGAAAAACTGAACCATTTATTATTGACCAATAAGATGCAGCATACTATTATAATATTTAACAACCGAAATAACCAAAATGAAGTAGTAAGAAATATAAACAAGAAATCTAATTAAAATAATATGTATGAAATGAAATTAATAAAATATTTCTGCAGCAAGACTGCACTATTATATAATGTTAAAGCATATTATTATCAAAGAGTCTACTGATATGGAAACGTATCAATTGCCCCCAGGACTATAGGTACGTGTTGGATGGCCGAGTGGTCTAAGGCGCCAGACTCAAGAATTCTTCTTTCCGCTGCCGTGGGTTTGAATCCCGCTTTTGTCATATATATTTTTTTCATTTTAACAAATTTAACATGGCAAATTCCACTTTTAACAATACATATATATATATATATATTAGGGTATTTCCTGGGTTAGGGCTAAAATAAAAGGGTTAGCGGGGTGGGTGAAAATAAATTTGAGCTAAAATAAAACTGACAGAACTTTAAGTCACGTGGTGCACCTATCATGTCACCTAAAATGGCCAATGAGGGGCACTTTAAATTGAAAAATAATAGAAATTAATTAGATAAAGTTCTAAATCCACAATTATAGGTAATGGTGGACAAGACAGTCCAAAATAAATGAAATCAGATTATGAATAAAAATAGACCCCTTCTATGCAAATACAATATAATTTGGAAAACTGTAAAATAACAACAAACATGCAGTGTTGGCATTGTGCCATGTCTGGACTATAACAAACGACTCTAGTAAATGATCTCATTAAACACATCAGGTTCTGTTAACTTACCTTCAATCGCTTAACCACCTCATCGTTGCTTATTTTATCCGTAATCTCCTTTACTCCGGGTGGATAGAAGATCTTTCCGTCCCCGGCGGGTTTCTGCTGTTGCGGGAACTCCATGCTTGTTGATGTCTAGTCCACACGGTCTTCTACTGGCCTCTATAGGTCAGAAAACAAAAGTTCAGCACAACCATGCTACCCCACGTACCGAAAACCTCTTTAAAGATTCACTCTTATTTATCAAACATCCATTTTAAATGCTCCGATCAGTCAAATCGCGCTAGTGCGCTTCAGAACAATATAACTCTGTAAACTTCGCAGCGGCAGAAAACTTGAAATTAAGCAGCATCGTGCATATTATTAGGCTCCATGCTAAATGACCAATCTTTGAACAGCAGCTCTACATTTAAATGCTGTATAAATGTAACGAGGGAGGGCAACTGTGGTTCAGACATGAATACACATCATTTCACCAAATACATGTGAGAACATTCATTTCAACACAATGTGGACGTTGCTGTTGTGTATCTACTCTCACACAGGTTATCATTAGCTAGCTGGCGGTTAGCATTGTGCGGGAAGTAGCGTTAGCAGCTGGATAGACGTTAGCCACGCTAACTGCTAGCATAGGCCGCAAACTATTTGGTACCCATCACATCTACAGCAACAACCACAGAGCAAGTGAACTATCTCATCGTTCCCACCTCAAGTGTCCGTTCTCATGACCAGCCGCAGTCCTGTCCACTCCGTACAACTACTTTGTGAAGTTGGAGTTAAAGCTAGTTTACTATATGTTGTCGTTTTTCAACTTCCAAGCATCGCTCCGCACTGCCGATGGTTCCGAGCGAAGAAGGGCTGCTACCGTCGCCCTGAGCCCTCCTATGAACCAATAACTTGCCTCACAGACAATTTTGACCAGCCCACCGAATGCAAAGTAAATCTATCTTTTCAGATTCCAACACCAGGTACAATTGTAATGTGTCCAGTGCCAGTGTTTACCTCAACAGTGGGCCGTTTTAATTCATTAGTCCGGCACAGGTTGGGTTAGTTTTCAGCACAAAGCTCTCTGTCCGCTCAGTCAGTGCTGTCCGTGGAGAAGCTGTGTGTGGAGCGCCCCCATTGGATTCACTGTGGTACTGCAGCTCTCGATAAATGGCGGGACTGGATTTACCAGGAAAAGCTTGTCTGCGCTTCTTTTTATTTTAATTTCACTTACTCTAAACACTGCAACATGGTAATAGTTTATTACATTTTGGCATCAGCTGACCAAGAAGTATATGGAAACCCAAAGATGTTATTACACCAAATGTAATGTCTCCAACTCAAGGCCCGCGGCCCAACTTCGGCCCGCCAGAGCATCTAGTCTGGCCCGCAGTGGAATCAAAGTGGAATTTACACAGGAAAAACAGGACTTTTTGTAAATTACCATATATGTAGAAAAAATTGCAATACTGCATTATTTACCGTGATCTTAAATCTAAATAAATAAGGTGTAATACATATGTGGCCCTTGAAATAAAATGAGTTTGGCACCCCTGTGTTAGTACATCTGCCTCACAGCAAGAAGGTCCTGGGTTCAAGCTCTAGAGTGGACACGCATGAGTCCTTTGTGTGGGTTTTCGCCAGCTTCCTCCCACAATCCAAAAACATGACTCTTAGGTTGACTTTAGTCACTAAATAACCAGTAGGAGTGAGTGGTTGTTTGCCCTGTAATGGATTGGTGCGCTGTTATGGGTTTCCTCAACATGGATAATTGATTCAATATTATCATTCTACTCTTAATATATGAAATCAGAGGTTTGGCCTCATCCAGTTATCTAGGGGGGTAAAAAAAAAAAAGTTTACTTCCTGAAACATTTTACATTATTCCATAAGTACTTCTAATGCTTAAAAACAAAACGGAAATTGCAGTGTTACAGGAAATATATCCTCATGCATATTTTTGCACCACTAACAGGTGTGAAGGAAACAGATGTGAATTCTTGCATGATTTCAGCACTTGCATTTGGTGCAGATACAGAAAAAACATGTATAACATTTTGGGACAATTTGAGATTTAAAAGCCATTTAGGATCCAATTAAATGTACACTAAATTGATTAAGTGCTGCATTTAAATATATAACTGGATGCATTTACAAACCACTTAAAACTTAATTCTGTTATTAACTTTGTATGCAAGTCACAGTATTTGTATCTAGTATCACAGATCATTTATTTTCACATTAGACCACTTCACCTTTAATTCAGAATTCACAAAAATCTAGAGCATTTTGTTAATAAATATTTACAAGGACACAATTAGTAGCCACCAGAGGACACTGGTGTAAATGATTACAAGCTCACTTGAAATGCCAGAATTTATTTTTATAACATCACTGCAGAGAAAACAGTTGGTCAGAACACTGCAATGAGGATCAACTTTTGGAATGGTCAGTTACATCAAGTGCTTTAGTATTCTTCTCCTTCCTCATCTTCCTCTCCCACACTATCAGCACCAACTTCTTCATAATCTTTCTCCAGGGCAGCCATGTCCTCTCTGGCCTCTGAGAACTCTCCCTCCTCCATTCCCTCTCCAACGTACCAGTGGACAAAGGCTCTTTTAGCGTACATGAGGTCAAACTTGTGGTCCAGCCTGGCCCAGGCCTCAGCAATGGCGGTGGTGTTGCTCAGCATGCACACGGCCCTCTGCACTTTGGCCAGGTCTCCTCCAGGAACCACAGTGGGAGGCTGATAGTTGATGCCCACCTTGAAGCCTGTGGGGCACCAGTCCACAAACTGGATGGAGCGTTTGGTCTTGATGGCTGCGATGGCAGAGTTGACGTCTTTTGGAACCACATCACCTCGATACAGCAGACAGCAGGCCATGTATTTACCATGGCGAGGGTCGCACTTCACCATCTGATTGGCTGGCTCGAAGCAGGCGTTGGTGATGTCTGCCACAGACAGTTGTTCATGGTAGGCTTTCTCAGCAGAGATTACTGGGGCATAGGTGGCCAGAGGGAAATGGATACGAGGGTAAGGCACCAAGTTGGTCTGAAACTCTGTTAGATCAACATTTAGAGCACCATCAAAGCGAAGAGAGGCCGTGATGGAAGACACGATCTGACCGATGAGCCTGTTCAGATTGGTGTAGGACGGTCTCTCAATGTCCAGGTTCCTGCGGCAGATGTCGTAGATGGCCTCGTTGTCCACCATGAAGGCACAGTCAGAGTGCTCCAAGGTGGTGTGAGTGGTCAAGATGGAGTTGTAAGGCTCAACTACAGCAGTGGAAACCTGGGGCGCTGGGTAGACGGCAAACTCCAGCTTGGACTTCTTACCATAGTCAACAGAGAGCCTCTCCATCAGCAAGGAGGTGAAACCAGAGCCTGTGCCTCCACCAAAGGAGTGGAAGATGAGAAATCCCTGCAGACCAGTGCACTGATCTGCCTGCAGAAAATAAAACCAGAGTTTTAAAGCTATAATTTTAAACCATTCACACACCTGTCAAAGTAAAACCAGCTCTCACCAGTTTACGAGTCCTGTCCAGGACCATATCAATGATCTCCTTCCCAATGGTGTAGTGCCCACGGGCATAGTTGTTAGCAGCATCTTCCTTTCCTGTGATCAGCTGCTCCGGATGAAACAGCTGACGGTACGTTCCTGTACGGACCTCATCTGGAAAAGTAGTAAATTAACATTTGTCAACTAGAAGTTTTCATTACAGTTCTCCCAAATTCATTAGGAAAAATACAATTAATATCCTAAGTGTCAAAAAAAACAGGGCCTGTACAAAATGTATAACAATTCATTTGTTGTTCTTTTAAAAATACTACTAGTATAATTTATCAGTGAAATAGTCCTAAACTTTAGGTTGGTTCTTTTGTTGTGCAATTCACAATGTAAATGGTGAAGAGACACTGCGCCCAGTAGTTAATGTATGGTACTGCAGCAAAAATGAAGCAGAAAGCAGCCACCAGCCTGATTTTATTATAAATTTACAACATTAAGTCACGTCGATCAAATTTTTGTAGTCATCAATTAAGTTTCTAATCATTTTCATGATTAGATAGGAGCAGTAATACATTTAAAAAGTTTTCTTAATATGAGAAACAATATCTGAAAAATTATCAGCACACTACACAGCGCTTTAGAAGATATATAGAGACCAATTCTGTTAAAACTGTATAGTATCATGAAAAAGTCCTTTGTATTAAAAAAGAAACCCAAAAAAGATAATTATTCTAAGATGGATGAACATTAAGAGAACTGACCGATTACAGTAGGCTCCAGGTCGACAAAAATGGCTCTGGGCACATGTTTTCCTGCTCCAGTCTCGCTAAAGAACGTGTTGAAGGAGTCGTCTCCACCACCACGAGTTTTGTCAGAGGGCATTTGTCCATCAGGCTGGATCCCATGTTCCAGGCAATACAATTCCCAGCAGGCATTGCCCATTTGGGTTCCAGCTTGGCCAACATGCATAGAAATACACTCGCGCTAAGAAAAAAGAAAAACAGGACAAAATTGTCACATTTCTCAGTTATGAAAGCTTCTTACTTTTAATTAGAAGTAAAAGCCTTAACGCTGATTACATTAAATGATCAATATGTACATCACACCTCATGTAAGGTCAAGGGGATTATAACAGGTCAGTATACCCATAGATGTACTTTTTTTAAAAGGTAAAATTATATTGATTCTTCATACAAAATTAATTTTAATAATTGTTGACTTTGTAGGTTTATCTGTAAGCCGTAGAACTATAACATGGTTCCTAAGTATTGTTTATTTTCATTGTAAATAACAGTTAATAGAATTTCTGGGACAATTACAAAGTAATTTGAACTCAATTACAATTCATTAACGATTACAACAGCAACATATCTTTTCAATGACGTCATAATTGTAATTAATCAATTACGCGTTTACAATTATAATGGCCCCCATAGCTGTTTTACTACAAACTCAGAACAGCTGCATAATATCTGCCATGTCATTCTTCCAGCATTTGTATTTTTTTTTTAAGTCTCATTTCAACCACAATTACTTAGTCTTCAAAAACTAACCGTCCGAGAACACCACGTGATTAGGACTTTAACCTTCTGTTTAAATAACACGTTACTCTCCTTCTAGACCACTTGTATATAAAACGACGGGTAAAGTCACAAAGCAGAACGGAGTTGTCTTTTAGATTATGTTCTTTGATAGCTATTTGTTCTTAATCTGCAAACCGTTAAGTGATTCAATCAAATTAAAACTATTAGACATATTCAAAGCCGTTTTTTTTCAATGTTTTTGTTCCATTTCGACGATTGTGGCCTTGTTATAAAATTCATCCACTCATTAGAAAAATTTAACGTAGGGTTGAGACGAAAAAACAAGATTTCAGCGGCTGCGTCATCAGTTAGGGAGCAGCTACTTACCATTTTGTTTGCTTGTCCTCCTACTGATGTTACGAAATCAAACACAAGGAAAGAATGAGGAGGGAGTGGGAGAGCCGGGGTTTATATAAGCCAGCATGTGGAGGGGGCGGAGTCGGTAAAAAGGAAGTAGCAGCTGCATAGCATGTGATGGAGGGAGGGGCAGTTCAAAATAAAAGAGTAATTTAAAATGTATTTATAGATTAATATTTACAATTGTTATCGTAATGTATCTGTTAATTATGGAAGCCCGTTCCCTCCACTAAAAAAAATAAAAGTCACTATAGAAAGTCATTCAGAAAACCGACTTAAAAAAAAAAAAAATTCGGAAAACGGATATAAAAAAAAAAATACTTCGGAAAACGGGTTAAAAAAAAAAAAAAAAAATTCAGAAAATGGATTTAAAAAAAAAATTCGGAAAACTGATTTTTTTTTTTTTTTAATGACTACAATGCTCCATCGTACGTTAGCCTTGGGCTGAATTTTTGTTTTTGCTTCGTTCAAAACGTTTTAGGAATTTTTAATGAAATAATACTTCTTATTTTTTTTTTTTTGCTCGTCATTTATCTTTTAATGAACTAATTTATAATTGACGCACGGTGGTGTAGTAATTAGCACACATTTGTCATACTTTCATATTACATTGCCCCATAATGATTTTTTCCCATTTTTTTAATATAGGTCCCACCCAAGGGTGCTGTATGATAATAGTGTAATATAAATGATACAATGCTGTAATATCTGACTATCTATAATTATTGTATTAGTCAGTACTATATTTTTATTACTGTAATATCTGAACCATCAAAATAATAAATAAAAATTAAAATACATTTGTTATTACACGTTTTCTTATTGAACAAAAAATATTTTAAAATCAATTAAATCTGACTGACTTATCTAAACAAACATGTTAAATTAGGCATTTTGTTGTATGTGTTGTAATGTCATATTTTACTTTAATGGGATGAATTCCAGATATTTTTTTATTATTTTATCACCTTTATAAAATCTAGGTCCCGAATACGAGAGTCAAGTTTAGAACGGATATAGTTGCATAAGAAAAGCTCTTATTTTGAAGAGTAAAGTAGAACCTATTAGTCTTTTTCCGTCACAGGGGGCGCTGTTTTCACAGCGCTACACATTACAGTTGTAACACTATTCGTCCGGACGGCATGTTTATACATTCGTCGTGCTTCTCAGTACCATGTAGATGTTTGTTCTGGTCTGTTTAATATTAATGGCAGTGGTCTGAGCTCCAGAATGCCACGCAGAAAGAAAACTGATCAAAGCCCGGCACGGCTTCCCCACGGGCCGCCGATGGAGTGGGGAAGCGTCGGCCACCACACGGACTTCCAACCGCCTCTAGCGCAGGGACATTCGGCAGTAACAGGCTGCAGCAACTCGGTATCCAGCTCCAGCTCGGAGGACGTGGTGAAAAGCATGCAGGAGATGTTCTCACACTTGGACCCAGAAGTTATTTACATCGTGCTCTCCGAGTGTGATTTCAAAGGTAGCTCAACACACTTGTCTGACCTGCAGTTTGTCCCCAGGGAGGTGTGCACGCGCGTGCTTGTGCGTGCGTGCGTGCGTGCCTTAAGTGTTTTACTCCATGATATGAGAGTCCCATGCTAACTACACGGCTACTATGTTGTTAATCTGGATTAAAGCTAATGCCACAGTTTGTTTTGGTAATCATGCTACACAGTCCTGCTCATGATTAGAGTCACACACAGTTGTCTCTTCAATATAGAGCCGGGCGATATGGACCAAACTCATATCTCGACGTTTTTTTTCTCAAAATGGCGATATACGGTATTAATCTCTATATGTTAAACTAGGGATAGGAACCTCTGGGTACCTCACGATACAATATTGGTCAGAAATCGATCTATGATAATATATGGCATAACAAGAAAAATAAAAAGATTAAGTGAAAAAATACAATTTTTATTTTATATCTCTGAAAGACAATAGATTGAAAAAGTGTCCTATGAACAGTGACATTATTTTAGTGCAACATTTTTGTAAAAAAGTGTCAACATACCAATGTAAACGAATAAGTATCTCCAATAGTGCTTTCTGTAAACAACAAATAGGGTCTTTCTTACCAGAGACACCATTCAAATACAATATTCCAGTAAACAATATATTGGTTCCTTCAACAAACAAGTGACAAAATTTCTGTCAAGATGTACCAGCACATTTCAGTGAAAAAGCAGAAAAGGTTTTGAAAATAAAAAAATTGATCCTTAGAGCGAGCATATCAATAATCGATCATGCGAAAAAATATAGCGAGATATCGCCGTATCGAGATATCGTCACACTCCTATGTTAAACAAGATAAAGTCTTAACAGACAGACAATTCAATTTGCTGATGCAAAATGCCCCACAGGCACATTTAATAACAAACAACTGCACAATATGTTGTCCCTCTAAGGGACAGCACGTGTGAGTGAGTTCTGTAGTGTGGCTTGTTTTATGAAAGGTCTGGGTTAGGATGCACTCTCAAATACATCTAATCGTGCTTTTCATGTACTGAAAAGTAAGAAAAGCAGTGACTTCTAAAACAAGTATTTTTTAATACCAAATAAGATATAAAAAATATAGGCCGTGCCTACTTATAAGGAAACGTATGAATAGACTGCCCGTTTATTAATACGGATCACCCCTCATTGGCCAGTTTAGGTTTTCTGCCTATTTTTGGACATATTTACCACAAACTAACAGTACTATGCTCAATAAAATGCTGTCATTTCTTGTAATATTAACCAACAAATTTAAGATTTGTTAGATAGAACTATTAAAAATGTTAAAGCGATTAAGTTAAAAACATTAATTTTCTAAAAGTTTTGTTTATAGTAAATTAATGAGTGGATGTTATTACAATCTTTGAACAAGAACTGTAAAAACCCTTTTTCTCTTTTCTATTATATCGACTGACATTAATGCCATATTTGTTTTTATACAAAGTAAAGAAACATTGTTTTGTCTTACTAATAAGAGTAAATATTTTTTATTTCTCATTTTTAAGTTTGTTTTTATTGAGGTAATACAAATGAACACAAGACTCAGTGCCTCCCTGTGTGTTTGTGTTTCAGTTGACATTGCGATGGACTCCCTGTTGGAGTTGTCTGTTGCTGCTGAAGGGGCTGCACTTGTCCATCCTCCAGTTTCCAGCTTTGAACAGACAGCTGCTGCCCTGCTTGGTCCATATTCTTTTTCTGAACCAAAACCAGACCCGGACCCCTCCAAACCTTCACTGAACCCATCCTCTTCACTCCCTGAAGACATCCTGTCAGAAGAGCTGGATCTGCTAATTGATCAAGAGTTGGAGACTTTCAATACACAGAAAGAACAGCACAACAGCAGCAAGTTATTATCTGAGGCATCCATTTCTTTCCCTCCACTACATGTTCCCCCTCAGCAAGCCCTCCCTGAGCTACTTCAGTCCAGCCTGGAGCTTGGACCACGAGGCCCTTTAGTAGAGGATTCAACTCCAGCAGGAAACTTGGTGCGTCAAATGCCTGCAAGCTCGTCCGTACTCAATGACCTTAGCACATGGGACACTAATGCTGAAAAGGGACAGCAGTCTCTTGTAGATTTCACGCACCTCATTACAGAAGCATCTGCTGACAAGCCGAACACGTCTTTTGACCTCGCAGCCTCGGGACGCTCGTCGGCTTTTCAGGTGTACAAAAAGCAAGAACCGTTGCAACTACAGTCAGAGCAGGCATGGAACTCACATCCAGATGCAGCTGGAAGAACGAGTTTAACCGGCAAAACTTTTCATCAGCAGCCCACAGGGTGCGTGTCATCTCCTTGGAATCAGGGGCTGCCTGTTTTTCCTTCTTATAACCCTGGACACTCGAAGCCAACCTTTATTTATCCAGTCGCTCAGACACCATGGCATGGCAATCCTGGACATTTGTCTCCCATGATAAATGCAAACCCTATTGGTCAAGCACCAATAAAACATCATGCCACTATTCCTAAGTCGTGGGCACTCACCACTGGGTCACATGTTCCTGTCCGCAACAACCGGCTGCACTTGGAGGGGAAGGTGCTCGTGCTGCTACGAGGTCCTCCTGGATCTGGAAAGTCAACTTTGGCAAGGTAAGGAACTCTTATTGCTTATTAAATGTTCAGACCAGATTACAGCAAAAGTCAGTTATTTTTATTCATTAGCAGTTATTTTCAGTTTTAAAACATTGACTAAAAGCTCACAAGGACAATGATTATCTCCCAACGTGATAGTTTAACGATGGATCACAGAAAAATCAAATGGCCTAATTGACAAAAACAAGCATCTATACTTTACATTCCCCAGAACTCCCCTAAAAATGTGATAATTATAGTGGTCATGCATTTTATCTTTTTCTGTTGTCAATAATGTCACATCTTTCTCGTCCCTGTAGAGCCTTGTTGGAGTGCAACCCTGGCGGGGTTATACTGAGCACTGATGATTATTTTATTCACAACAGACGATACTATTATAATCCTGCTCTTCTGGGGGAGGCCCATCACTGGAACCAAAAACGAGGTAGATAATGCAATGTGTTTGTTTTGATGTTTATTTTAGCAGTGAATGAAATTGCAATCATGATCGTTTAAGAAAAAAATGTTTGTACCCTGTTTGACCCATGTACGGTGCATTTACACTGCATTTTACTGGCACGGCTCTGCTCTGCTTACAGTACCTGCTTGTCCTCCATTTTGTCTCGCCCCAACAGATGTTTTATATTGTTGTTTGGGTCACGTATAGGGACCAGTGTCACCAGGACCATCCTCAAGTGAAAAACAAAATCGGTACCTGATAGTACAACGAATGTTGAGTCGAGTAGAGCCGCCCCTGTAGCGCATAGTGGAAATACTCCACTGTTGATCATCCTGTGTTTTTTTTAATCCAACAGCCATGGATGCCTTTATTAGGGGCGCTAACCCCATAATCATCGACAATACCAACATGCAAGGCTGGGAGATGAAACCTTATGTCATTCAGGTCAGTAAACTTGAAAACATGAGACTTTTAAAGTTTTCTTAAACTGAATGGTGAGAGTATTTTAATGTAGTACGGTAATTTGTTCTGGGCCTTTTTTTATTTTTAAACATGACATTTGTACCTAAATAGTTTTTTGCTTGAATGCATTTTTTTATTCAAACCCTAGCAACTTACAAATTAATGTGTCAAGAGCCAATAACTCTCTCAGCGACTGTTGATTTCCGACTAAAAATTACATCTGTAGAAGACATGATTTGAAAAGAGATTATATTAGTTAATATGAATAATTATTAGTGATGATAATTATTCATATTAGATTAAAATATTTTTCATTTTGATATTGTTTTTTTTTACTGTAACTTTAAACATCAGCTGTTTATAAGCATGTTTCAGGTTTCATTTGACTTAAAAATGATCTTTTCCAGGCACTACAACACAGATACAAGGTGTTATTCAGAGAGCCGGACACTTGGTGGAAGAATAAGCCTAGAGAGCTTGCAAGGTGGGACATTTTTTTTCATTTTCATATAAAGTGCTCCCAGTTTTCATATTTTTTTCCAAACTGTGTATCTGTGTGTGTGCCTATGCAGACGGACTACGCATGCTGTACAACTGGAAAAGATTCGTCACATGCTTGATCACTATGAGCGCTTTGTCACAGTTCAGACTATCATGGGCTCACACATGCCAGAATGGAAAAATCCGCTCCTACATGAGACCTCCGGTCCACCGTGAGTTTTAATCAAAATCTTTTCCATCCTGGTTCTCCACTTTATCAAAATAAATTAATTTAAAAAAAATAATGACTTTAAGAAGGATTAGCTGATACATTTTCTTGATGTTTAGATCTGTAAGTAAGTGGTGGGACTCCTATGAGTACTGTATCATCTCTGTGTATGATAGCTGTAGACCAGGGGGGTCAAACTTCAGTCCTCGAGGGCCGGATTCCTGAGACTTTTAGATGTGTCCCTACTCAAACACTCCTTGTGGAGACCAATGTGTTGTGATCAAGCTCTGCAGAAGCATGATGACGAGCCATTCATTTGATTCAGGTGTGTTGGAGCAGGAACACATCTAAAAGTCTGAGGATTCCGGCCCTCGAGGACTGGAGTTCGACACCCGTGCTGTCAACCTTAGCGAGCATTTCCCGCCTATTTTTACGGTTGTGCAATTGATTAATAAATGGTCTCTTTATACAAAAATAAATAAACACACTCAGACACAATCTGGTTTATATAGCCTAAAAGTAATAAAGATGTAGTACTCATAACAAAAAAAAAATGTTTTAATGTTTATTCTGATTTTTCTCGCAAATAGAACATCATCTGTACATAAATTAAAAATAAAGAGGATTTTATGATGATTTAAATTTTTTCTATGACAATATGGAGTTGTCATAGAGACAAAGATGCATTTTGAGATTGTACAGTCATTGGTACTTTCATTCGATATAGTGTTTACAGTTTTTTCTCTTCTTTTTAGGACTTACTCGTCTGATACAACCTGTCCCGACCTTGTAGGTCAGAAATCTAATCTAAACCAATCCAAGAAATCCCATCCTCAAATGTTTTCCTCCCTCCCTGATGTATCATCTATTGGACGCTCTGGGCAAGATGGTACCAAAAAATCCACGGAGTCGCTTAATTTCCAAGACAGTGGAGGACTGTTTGATGATGCTGATGGTTCTGAGAGAGGTGACCTTGAGTTCAACTATTTGAGCTCTGAGCCAGACTCTCATATAGATTTGGATAGCTCGATTGGAGACAAGAGGATGCCAGATTGTATTGTGGAATCAGTGATAAATGAAGATCAGTTTCAGGATGATACTCCTGTGGCCTTTTCGGAGTCCATTAAACAAAGAACAAAGCGAGAAAGGTCGGGCAGGGGGTCTGGTTTTCAGAGAGACGACCATACAGAAGTGATTAAAGATACCAACCAGTCGGAGAGTAAGACAGAGGGAAAAGACCCTACAGGTGAAGAAGAGACTGGAGATGTTGGCTTGAAAACATACAAAATTGAAAAGGAGTCATTTGAGCAGTTACATTTTGAGGGGGATTGGCCCTCTGAAGGTCCTCTCCAGCAACGAAAGTTGAAGAAAAGGGAGATTGAAAAGGCAGTATGTGGAGAGGAAAATGAAATCAAATCTCAAAATGTTGATGACAGTGAGACATCTGTGGAACCAGGGGGAGGCCCAAATTTTAAGGAGTTTCAAAAGCTTCTTGATCTTATCCAGCCAGTTGCAGATCATACTGATGCTTCTGCTTCACCCTCCCTTTCACCAAGTTCTGGAGAACAGTTAGAGCTTGCTGTTGTGGTAGAGAGCATTTCTGAAGAATCAAACACAAATCAAAACACAAAAAAGCTCCATGGTAAAACGGGAGAATTACCAGACTGTGTGTTGGATTGGAATGCTTCCAGAGAGTCAGAGTCTCATTGTGAGGAAGAACCTGGAGCTAAAAGTGAAGAGTGTAGTTCCATTGGAATAATTACCTCCATGGCTGCTAAAATGTGCAAGGAGGGAGTAGGAGAACACAGCTATGACAGTGCTGGTAGTCTTGATGGAGATACTGACAGGAAGAATCGAACAGAGGACAATGACAGCCTCCTCAGTGAGACCTGTCTGAGCCCTGGAGAAAGTGATGGAACCATGGTGGGCAGTCATGACAGAAAGCAACAACGTAGGTCAGGAAAGCACTGCAAGCTAGCACTTACTTTCACTCAGAACTGCTCCAATTCTTCACTAATGTCTCAGGATTCTCCCGAAACTACACCTCAGAACTTAGAGAGCAGTAAAAACAGTGCCAGCTCCATCATCACTCCAAATTTTGATTCATACTCTAGTCCACTTCCCCAACAGAGTCTGGCAACAGACACTAAATTGGAAGCAGATGTGCAGTCGCAAGCTCCTCATCTTCCTTTGGAAAAAAGTAGTTTTACTCAAACGGAATCTCAAGACTTTGCTTTTCTTTGGCGACTCAACTCCAGAGAATCCTCTGATTATGCAGCCATCACTACATACAGCCATCACAGTGATATCACAGTGTTGTCAAGTGACCCTTCTCGCTTTATACCAGACATCTCCTCTGCATTATCTGCTGCAGTGGCAGTTCAACCTTCTGAACAGGGAGTGGTGCCATACCGTGTAGTGCATGAGAAAGGCACACATGTGGAGGAAAAGGACTTTGGGGGAACTAATGACCGCCTGGAAAGCCTGCGCATTCTTAGTCGTCACTTTAGGCTAGTGAGCTTTGATATATTAGAGGATCTGTATGAAAAGTGTCACCAGGATCTGGAGTGGACCACAAACCTGCTGCTGGACTCTGGAGAGAGGTTCTTTCGTGGTGAAAATGATGCAGCTGAAGAAGTTTCCCAAAGTCTATCCAAAGAATTTGGAGCTTTAGACATAAACCTTTTATGCTCTGACGCATTTAAAGACTATCAGCAAGAAGGCTTCCCAACCAGTGAGCCAACTAAAGATGAAACTCAGCGGCCAACATGTGAGACTGCTAGTGAGCCAGAAGACACCATGTTTAATGTTGACATAATAAGGTCTGCTGGTGGAGCTGCTGAAGACCAAAGTCAACAGCATCCCAACACCCGATTTGAAGAACTTTCTCCTGAAACTAACACAATGACAAAAGGACTGATAAGTGACATCACAGAATGCAAAGTGATGCTGGAGCTTGATCCTGAAGCCCCAGCTTGGGGTGAAAACTTTGACATCAAGGCTATTATCAAAGATTCAGGGGTTGAGATGGAGGATGACACTGCCAGCATGGATGAAGTTAACAGAGTGCTCCAGGCAGAGCTAGAAACAATGGAGAGAGAGGAAAATCAAAGGAAAGCCGCAAGTCATAGCAAAAACCTGGATATTCAGAGTGTGGAGCTAAATCTGCCCACTGAGCTTGCTCTACAGCTAACCGAACTGTTCGGTCCTGTAGGAGTGGACCCAGGTAATCAACACTCAGTTTTAACAGTTAACAGGTGCCATAAACTGGTTGATTTGAACTAACCTGTTTACATGAGCTGGGCCTTTGTTTTTTCTCTCTGCATGATTAAAATTCAGGTTGTCAACTGCTGGCTCTCATTGAGGAGTTATTTTGACTTATTCTGTGAACAACACAAAATGAAACATCCGAAGGGATTTGTATGTTCTACATTCTGCAAAAACCCCCAAAGAATGATGCAATAACTGTGAACAAGAATAATAAAAAAAAGTTTGAAATGTCTAAACTGTGTTAGAGCTTTTACAAAGAACTAAAGCAAGAAGTCAGTGGACAGCAGTAAAATCTCAGTTTTTAAATAATTGCAGAACAGAATATAGACTCATCACACCCCATCTGTAATTAAAATGTAAAACATGGCTAGCCTGCAGGCAGAGGAGTGAAGGTAAATGTGGAAATGCACATGCCACAAAGTCATAGATTTTCAAATTCAGGTACATGATTGTTAAACAATGTCTTTTTCTGTTCTTTAGCGTTACTGATTTGCTATTGGTGCCAACATTTTTACTTAAGCTTAGTGTATTTTTTTTGCATCAGTAGAAAGGGCTAAATAATTTTTTTGAACTATGTATTTGAGGCTGTTTTGAGGGCAAAACTCCCCTCGTAATGTTTACTCAATGCTGGAACCTATACAAATTTAAAGAAATTATTTTTTAAGTGACATTCTAATTGATTAAAATTGAAGAAGAAAAAGATGTGCTTTACAGTATATGTCTATATGATTTGGTTTAAACACATAATTGATACACTGAGATTTTTGGACCCATTTCATTTGACAGTTTGGATTACAAGCTCCCCTACCACACCTCAGCAGTAAAAGAACCCCTGAATTAAATCAATTTCTCATGAACACTGAGTCAGAATGTAGATACATGACTGCAAGGAAAATGTCTAACTCTCATCTATTATATGAACTAATACCAGGAAGTTCATTTTTTTTTTTTGAGAGAGAGAGAGAGAGAGAGACATGAAAGCCATCAGAAAATGCTTTGATGTTTTCCTTATGAGAAAACTCGTAGGGACACATCAAGGCATATCACCTCTGAGGAAGACATGCAGTTGACAGTCGAAACATGTTCGGAGATAAAATTCCCTGAATAAACAAAAACCGTAACACATATCAGATGAACTGATTTAATTTTTGTCCGTGAATGTCAAAGTTATCATGAGCTTTCTTTTGACATTCAGGTACGTGCTCCTGTGAGGACTACGTGGTGCTGATGAACCTGAACTTTGCTAAATTGCTTCACCAAAAGTGGAAGGACAGCATCCAGGTGAGTCCAAAGTTATATACTTTTTGTCATAATTCACTGTGTCATTCTGATACAGTTTATTTTTCATTTACTCTCACTCGTGTCTTACAGGAAAGACAAAAGCAGACCAATCTGTCCTTTCATTTGCTGCAGGAGAGTAAGTCCGAGCAAACACACACACACACACTCGCTTAGTGTTTTACAATATGTGATTGAATAGTTTACAGCAGGATCTGTGGTAGAAAGGTGGAAAGGGTAACACCTCTTGGTCCTAATTTGACATATCAGATGCCACCAAAGTGATGGATGGATGTGGAAATGTGACATTTTATGGCAAATATATGACAAATAATAGGACTATACCTGATGAACAAACTGAAGTCTATGAACCCTCAGTAAACCAATTTAAACCAAGGTTAAATTTGCTGATAGTTTCAACCATACTTTCAACTCAGAATAAATGCAAACAAAGGCATAATGACCAAAATATTAAGGTAATTGCATTTATTATATATATATTGAAATTAGTTGAAAATATTTGAATTATTCACAACTATTTTCATCTAATTTATCAGTGGCTAATTTTGAGGTGGGAGCAAGTTTCTTTGAAGGGGTGGTGGTTGATGGTAAATAAGCCTAATCCGAAGTCATCACTGTGCGGGAAATTGAATGAATGAATACCTCTTCCTCTTATATTATTAGAAGTAATAATTCCAGTTGACTAAATTCTCGATAGCATTAGTGGACAAATTTACAAAGAACTGCAACAAAAATATTTGATGACAAAATAAAATAAGAGTACATCTATATACACGTTTTGGCAATAGACTGAAACTAAATCTGGACGCCACTTGAGATATGAGACCGTGTGTCATCCACCATCACATAAACACGTTAAAATCATCATCCACACTTATTTTTTTCTTTCCGCCTTTTGATGAACTCCGACTTATTCGTTAAGGCTCAGCTAAACTTGGACAGTGGGGACAACCACAGTTTGGAAACTTCACGAAGAACACAGATGGCTGCACACTGGCAGATATCCAGCCAGGGGCCCAGAGTCAGATGCCATTCATGGACCACTGGAACGTGTCCCGTCCTCATGTCTCTCTCAGAGATATAATTAAAGAAGAGCAGGCTCTGCACCAAACTATTGAAAGGGTAACAGCACTACATGAAACTGTAAATTACCTGTGTCAGGTTAAGCTTGTCGTTCTGGATCTTCTGACATCTGTCTAGTTGTCTTTCGTAGACAAGGCAAAGTCGTGCAGACCTCGACCGGCGGGATGGAGCAACTTTGCTGAAGGAAAACCAGCTCTTTTCTCTCTTCCCGAACATTGACAAGCATTTTCTACGGGACATCTTGCGTGACCACAAGTAAGGAAGCAACGCTGCGACTGTTTAAGCTATTGTCACTAGTTGGCTGTAATATAAAGACATTTATGGTTTCTGAAGCACAGGTAAAACTCAGTTTTTGTGATCTCGTGTGGGTTTGTAGTTACAACCTTACCAAAACAGAGCATTTTCTGCACTCTCTGCTGAGCGAGGAGCCTGTGAAGACGGTAGTTGCACCAGAAGCACCTCGGCCTGAACATCACAGAGGATCCAGCAAAGAGAGGAAAAAGGTATCAAAAGACACAAGCATGAGGGATGTTCCCAAAGTGGGGTACACAAAAATGTTTTTTTTTTTAAAGTGTGGCAACATTGGAAACTAGAATATAAATATACCAGCAGGCAGGAGCTACGATGCATTGCCACAAACTACACATTGGCCTCTGTATGACTATCGTCTAGCGGTGAAAAACAATCTAATCAAAAAAGTGCAAACATTGCTTTGCGTAGCCAAACATGCTTGATGCATTTTGCTACCATGTATAAGGATGAAAACAAAGTATAGAAAAAGAGAACAACTTAGGACTTGCATTACTGCATATGGTCAATCAACACATTTTTGGTCGATTTTTTTTTTTCCCTAAATAAAAGAAATTGTTTCTCACTGAAAATGCCAGTCGGCTAATTAATTAAATAAATCTAGTGATAATTCTGAATAATATGTTTTCCTGTGTGCTTACAGATGCTTTATCCTTTTTAATCATACTAGTACAGTGCCCGTCAAAGTATGCATTCATGTGGGAGCATAAGGAGTATATTTGCGGGTGCAAAATGTGGGTGTAATTTTCCTGGTTTAATTCTATGGGACATGCACATGACTTCATCATCACTTTTATATTATTTTGTTGGGTGTATTTTTCTGTAACATATGTTTTTTGGAGTCATGTGTATTTGTGTATCTTTTTGTTGTGTTTTTGTGCATAAATGTTTGCTGTTTTTTTTAATTTTACATTTTTTTGTAATGTATGTTTTTTGGAGTCGTGTATTTTTGTATAATTGTTGTTTTTGTTGCTATTGAAGTGTAATTCAGGAGTCATTTTTTGTATAAATATTCAGTTTTGTGTATTTTGAGCCATTTTCATAATGTAATGTATGTTTTTTTAAGTCTAGTACAGTGCCCGTCGGAAGTATGTATTCATATAGTCAGATGCCATTCATGGACCACTGGGCGCTTAAGTAGAGTTGTCAATTATGAGCATAATAATAACATACTCTGTAGCATTATAAAGGGGTATATTTGCAGGTGCACAGTAAAATAGCGTATGCAATTTTCCTGGTTTAATACTATGAGACATGCGCATGATGAATGTGTTGGGTTTTTTTTTTAATTCATTTTTATATTTTTTTCGTTTGGTGTATTTTTCTGTAATATATGTTTTTTTGGAGTCATTGTGTGTGTTTTTGGAGCCTTTTATATATTTTTGAGCATTTCTGTTGTTTTGTGTACTTCCTGTATAAATATTGTTTAGTTTTTTGTTTGGTGTGTGGTCCGTTATACACTCACATACCTGCACGCATGTCACGTAGACGGTGATCGATAGTGAAGCGCACCTGATCGATGTGTGTGTGTGAGAGACTCTCTACCTGGACTCTAATCTCCTCCGTTGGTTCTCACACATACGCCGCGAAGAAATGTGCAGCTTTCAACACAGCAGCCATTGCCGTCAAAAACTTCCGGGTGAGGTCTGTCCGGTCTCAATAGCGTACGATCATCAAACTAACATGAAAATAAAGGTTTTGAAACATTATCACCAATACGGAACAGTAAAAAGTATGTTTCCTCAAAAGAGAAGTCCGCGGGAGCGCACTACCACGCTACGGACGTGTGTCGTGACACAGACTGTAACCAGACTAAATGGTGGTTTGTTATACAACTTCCGGGTGAGGTCCGTCCGGTCTAAATAGCGTTAGGTAAAACTAACATGAAAATAAACGTTTCGAAACGTCATCACCAATTAAGGAATAGTAAAAAAAAAAAAAAAAAGCTATGTTTCCTAAAGAGAAGTCCACAGAAGCTCTGGCACACACCGGAAATGACCTGTGCTGTGAAATAGATATAGATGGTGCTCTAGCGCCCCCTCACACCCTGAGGTCAAAAGTTGAATAGGTTTCATTTCGGGGGCCGTCCAGAAGTGAAATAAAATTAAAATAAACATTTTGAAATGACCAAATTACTCCAAAATAACATATACACACACTCGGGGTATTTGGAACCCGTCGACCGAGTATCAGGTCGAACTGGCACCGCGTCGGGGAGATATTTGCTCCACACACACACACACACACACTCACAGACCTCCCTTGAATTATAGTATAGATATTATTCCTCAACAGGATAGGTAAAATTCAGAGACAAATTTAACTGTATGAATACAGTGTGTGCAGGAGAAGGGGGTACAAGGCCTCAGGTTAAATGTCTGAAGGGGTACGGGACTGTGAAAAGTTTGGGAACCACTGATCTAATATACACATCATTTTTCTCATTAAATATATTTCTAAAGGTGTTAATGATGTGAAATTTTCACCATATGTTTGTAACGACCCATATAATCCACGCATCCAAAGAAATCTACTATAGATGTCCATACATGAAATTATAAAAGTTGTAGTATTTCTTAATGACAGGTAGAGGTCAGCACTCACTTGTCAAAATGGATTTAGGATGGTGCATCATTTTTTTTTTTCCAGGATTATAAATATTATTCATTGTTATTAAAATCTGTAGTTATCTGTACCACTCAATTTCTCCAACATTCCAGACGCAGAAGCTGGTGGAATCAGTTGTCGCAAACTATCAGGACACTGAGGACCCAGAATACGAGGACTTCAGGGCAGAGGCTTCTCTGCAGAGGAAACGGCAGCTGGAGAGTTTTTCTAAGGCAGCAGAAGCTCACAGGCAAGGGCGCAAAGAAGTGGCCTCCTTCTATGCACAACAGGTGAGAGGGGATACAGTAACACTGCTACTTTAGGTTTTTATTACACCTCCAGGCCAACTCCAAGGTATACCGTACCAACTTTTTTTATTACTCGTTTCCTTTTGGGAAGGAACCACAGTTACAGTGATGGACACTGACAAAATCATGGTTAAACCTTGCATTTTTTGCATTTATTAAAAAACTACAACACAGATTGCTATTATAATGTGGAAATTAGGAGTTTACTACATAGAAATCCAGGAAGACAGATATTCTTTAAGGCACTCTATACAATGGATTGACTGAGCAAGCTCAATGAGTTGAAGCACCATTTAACGTTTACATTATGTTCTCTATTTGTACTAGAACTTCTATTGTTGAAAATCATTGGAGTATGTTAAAGGCAGAAACCTGTCGGAGATTATTTAAACTATCTTTGCTAGAATTAGCATTTAGAAGATGGTACACTGCACTAAAGGTCCTCAAATCTGTCAAAGAAAATGTGGCATTATCATTAATGAAAGATTACCAGTGTGAGCATCTGATCTGAATGAATATTCAGGGACACCTGCATGGCCAGCGGGTGCGAGAGGCCAACCATCGAGCTGCAGCTCAGATATTTGAGAGAGTCAACTCATCACTTCTACCCAATAACGTGCTGGACCTGCACGGGCTGCATGTGGACGAGGCCGTGCAGCATCTGGCCAAGGTCCTAGAGGACAAAGCTGCAGGTGAGCAACTAGGGGTGTTGAAAAAAATTGATTTGGCGATTTATTGCGATATTACGTCGCACGATTCTCGGATCGATTCAAAATGCATCCATATTGATCTTTTTTTAACCTTTATTTAACCAGGAAAGTCTTTTCCACTGCATGACAAAGTGCACTGAAACCTGGGCATGTTGACCAGCTTGTGTTTTTTCAATAAAACCTAAAAAGAAAGTATTAACTTTCTGTATTTATTTGTTGTTCTAGGCATATATATCTCAGTTAAGTTGCACTAAAGTCAAAGTTGGTTTAAAAGCCACAGGCAGATTGTATGTTAATTTTTTATTTTAAGTTGTTGGCACATGGCATGTTAAAGCCAATGATAATGTTCTCATGAAGGTGTACACATTTAGAGATGAGTTGTTTCTTAAGTCATATATAAAAAACAAAATTGCAATAATCGCCTTATACTTTAATATTGGGATAAATTGTATCGTATCTCTGTGTCTTATAATCATTTGTTGTTAATTAGTTTTTCACTTGTAACATAAAGAAATCTAAAAACCATTGCATCATATAAACATTTATTTTTGAAAACGTAATATGAACACATTTCTAATATTCTACGTTTTCTCTTTTTTGGGGTGTTTTTCCTTCAAAATACATGGATATATATCCACCCTCATTATCGTGGAATACATGGCATGAAATTGGTGGTTTTTTCAGCCAAATGTTGTTCGGAAATAATCTTCTTTGTACCTTTTATTTGGAAAAACTGAAACTAGGTTGCTTTACAATCAGGTAGGACAACAGTTTGTGGCTTATGTATACATGTTGTGACCACTCAGGTGCTTCTACTTCTTTCGTTGTTTGTACAGATTGATCTTCTTCACCGCTCTCTCTCTCTCTCTCTCTTTCTCTCTCTCTCTCTCTCTCTCTGAGCAGATTGTGAGCGGGGTCTGTGTCAACCACAGCTCTCTATCATCACAGGAAGAGGGAACCACAGCCAGGGGGGCGTGGCCCGCATCCGTCCTGCCGTCATAGACTACCTCACCAACAAACACCACAGGTTTGTATAGAAACACACACACACTCACACACACAGATGTGTTCATGGAGCTTTTCTCTCGTCTCTGCCTCTCTCAGGTTCACTGAACCAAACCCAGGCCTCGTGTTGGTTTATTTGAAGTGAAAAGCAATCGTTTATTTGATGCAAACTGAAGCTGGTGTGGAAGACGTCTCCTGTTCTTACACGCACTCCAGTCAAGTGGCTGTACTGTATTCAATTGACAAACATGTCATTTCCTGCATCTCTAATGCGGGGCAGTGTTTGTGCATTTTAAAAGATTTTATGATGTACGTTTTTTCTAAATCCTTTTAAGATTAAGAGATTTTCAGATTTTTCATTGTTATCTAATCAGATTTTTGCAACAAAAATAATGTCATTTTATGTCTAGAATTGGACTTTGGATTGTTATGGGATGCTTGCTGAATCATCACAAGGACATGTTTAAAGACCAAGCTGTTGTTTTGCACCAATGTAGCTGTAAGATGGAACTCGAATGATCAAATCTTGATGATTAGGGTGACCAAAAATTCACCATGACTTCTGAAGCCATCCATTCCTGTTTTAGCAACAGCATCTGCATCATGCAACGCTGCGTTAGCTTTAGCAATAATTAGGTGCTGATTTTTACACTCAGGTAATAAATTTAACAAAAAGCTTTTCTTACATTTTCAGGCCAGTGGGTTGGGTTTTTTTTTTTTTTTTTTAACTCTTTGATACACAGTGCCAAATTTTTATGGTAGATCGTTTCTAATGTTGCCGAAATACTTTTAGTGATTTAAAATATTTTTATTTCTCTACCTCTGTAAGTATTTTATAAAACTGACAGATTTTTACAAAGTGTATATAATGCTTGCTTATGCAGTACATATTGGTTTTTATGTGCTCCCTTTTCAAAAGTTAAGAATAAAAATTCTATTTGTTCACAAGCTGGTTCACTGGTTATTTACACATGCACAAAGACTGATGTTCATATTGCCAGTTAAGAGACTCCATGAACTTTCCATACATGTTTTCATTACAACCTAACCTCGGAAGGTTGTCAACTTAAAATTTTCTGGCTTAAAAACAGTATTTTTTTATTGCCTACCGTAATTACCGAATAAATGGGTTTTCAGCAGACAAAACTAACATGGTGTGAAAGGTTTGGGATATTTAGCGATTAGAAAACGTGTGAAAAAATGTTTTAAAAGGGAGAAAATGAGACCATGACCCGTGTTTCAAACCAGTGCTTCTTTTCATGCTGACAAAGGTATTCTATACAGTATAAACAGCAAACGTATATTACAAATGCACAAAAAAAAGTCACAAATCTTTATCACTACAGTGATTCTAAATGGAAAACTGAGCTTTGAAATCATTTTATACCAGGACAAAAAATGTATAGTTTCCACTGATGGATTACAATATTTCTCATTGTTAATGTGAAACGGTGCAAACGGTTTGCTTCATGATATGTAATGTTGAGTGACTTTGACCTTGTGTAGTCATACACTTTTTAAATTGTGTTGTTTTTAATATATAGAGTTTGCTTGAAATTAGATGCTAAAAGAAAAAACATGTGAGCAAGTGTGAGGAATATAGAGTGTCCATTGTGACGTTTGTTCAACTGCAGCTTATTTGTTGTTTCCTGGTCAGCAGGAATAAAAAAGCCACAGCAAAAGGACTGGTTATCATTTTCAGATATAAGAGCGTAAAAAGTCAGCATTGGTAATTAAAAAAAAAAAAAAAAATTATAGAGAAAAGAGGGAGCCTTCTGGCTTAGAGTCATACTTGCAACATTGAGAATAGCGGTGGGAACCTCTGGGTACCTCACGATACGATACGCGATACAGAGCTCACGATAACGATTATCTCACGATATGACAATACTGCGATCATCGATATAATGGTCAGAAATCAATCTATGACATAAGAAAAAAAAAAGATTAAGTGAAAAAATACAATTTTTATTTTATATCTCTGAAAGACAATAAATTGAAAAAGTGTCCTATGAACAGTGACACTATTTTAGTGCAACATTTCTGTAAATACATGTCTTCATACCAATGTAAACAAATAAGTATCTCCAATAGTGCTTTCTGTAAACAAAAAATAGGGTCTTTCTTAACAGTGACACCATTATAGTGCAACATTCCAGTAAACAATATATTGGTTCCTTCAATAGTGACATTTCTGTGAAGACCTACCTGCACATTTTAGTGAAAAACCAGAAAAGGTTTTGAAAAAAAAAAAAAAAAAATTATACTTAAAGCGAGCATATCGATAATCGATCGAGTGTAAGAACTATCGCGATATTTTGCCGTATCGAGATATCATCACACTGCTAATTGAGATTGATGGCTAGTCCTAACAAAACCCCAAAAAAGTTGACCTCACCTTTAACTTTGGTGCTAACAAGCATTCTAGCTGGTTTTGAGCACCACATACAGTATATAAACGCACAGAGTGATGGGAGCAGTGCTGTAAGTGAGTCACACTCTCACCAAGCAAACGGATGTCTCACTTCTTCTCCATCTCTCTATCACTTCACTTCCTTCCAACCAAAGGTTCAGAAAGAGGCTGCTGTGTTTTCTTTCCCTCACGTTGGCCTCTTTAGCTGTGACAATAACGGAATTACAAAGGTCTGCTCAGTGTGATACAAATACTAACAGGACTTTCAACATTCTACAGTTCACGCACATCATAAAAAAGGTAAGATGTGTCGATCTGAACTCTTACTTGTGCGTATTTATCAATAACAGAATTTTGCAACTCCATACTGTACTACATACTATATTTCCTGCATGCAATTGCTTCCCGGTGTTAAAATGTACATTTTTATTCAAATTGTATTCATCTAAATCAGTTTAACTCAGATTAGATAAAATTGTCAGGCGAAAGTAAATTATACACGGTATGGATGATGTTTGGTACATATATAAGTAAAGGTTTTCCATATTTTAGCTCATGGAAATTAAAGTAGCTCAGGTAAAGCAACTGGACTTAGTTGAAGTTTAACTTAAACACATTTTTACCAAGACTACAAAATTAGAATAATCAATTCCACAGTAATAAAAGAAGTGTCTCAGAGGAGAGGTAAACATTTCCCTGACTACGCTGCTGTATAATTTTTACCATGTTCTCCTATAATATGTTTTTTTTTAACGCATCAGATACATTTTTGAATAACCAACTTTTGAAGCTATAAATTGTGTCAAACCCAGACATCCCATCCATTATATTTCAGTGTAAGTGAATAGATCGCCATGAGAGCCCATCACATCTTTTTATTCAAGATTTTGACACAAGCGAAATGCTCTTTTTTACTGAGCCTCAATCTGTAAATCAGAAAAAAATAGAAACTTGTGCCATCCCAACGATTTCCCTTTCAGTTGCATAATTCTAAAGGAGGTAAAGTAACATTTAAATTCCCATCAAACATTGCACCAGTTGGCTTTCGTGAGGGATGGATAAGTAAAATCTGAGCATTTTTGTAAAAGAAATGAGAAATGTGCAATTTATCATTATTTTGTAGATTTAAATTACAACCCACGTGGCACAGAGAAATTGCAAAGCATTTGCTCACAATCATCAGCAACAGAACTGCATAAAACCGAGGCGAATAATGAATGTTCCTTCTGTAGGTTTTAATCAGAATTCTGCCTCAAGTTGTGCTCGATTTAATGAAGGGCCAAATATGATTTGTGGGCCTGGAGTTTGAACCTTGTGGCCTCGGCCTTATTTTTGATAACAATAATTTCGAGCTGTGCAAGAAACAAACAGCAAATGTATCACACTTTATGCAAAACATACATGTTTAATCAGCAAATGCAGCCAAAGTGGCCTAAAATAATGTGTGGTCTAAAATAATGTGTGGCCAGACATGCACGCTTTGCTCATGTTGACAACAGCACATCTGGCTTTATATTGACCAACCAGTGTTCAATAGTGTAAAGGTGAAAGGTATTTGTGATGGTAGGATACTGAGTGGCAGGTCATAAACACAAAGGACTTTATGTAGTTTTTCCATAACTATTACATTACTCTTTGTGCACCCTATGATCACACTAAATCTTAACTCTAATAAAAAAGGATTTCATTTTGTAACGCTAGAGCTCCTGAGGAACAGCTAATCAGCTGTAATACAGTGTATTATGTGTTTGGATGCTTAGAGTCACTAATGTACAAAGAACTGAAACTTTGCTTTGGATAAAAATCTGATTTAAAGTTTAATTTTTTTTCTATTTGCACCCTCAGTTTTTTAAAAGTCTATTGTTTGCTTTGGTTACAATGTACTGTATTAAACTACATGTGGAAAATGCTCTGTTTTTTCTTCAGTGAATATTCAACCCTCGGTGCGGACAAGCGTCTCCATGACAAAAGAACACGACCGCAACCTGAATACGAGTCTGAGAAGAAGTGAGCAGTGATGGCCTGAACATCTTGGGAGATGATCTGAAACACATAATGAAACTTTGAAATGGAAAAGTGTTGCCTGGAAATACCCCTGGTATACGCATTAGTTCTATTTAAAGACATGGAGTAGTTATTCTATGTATTTGTTGAATGTCAGCTGTAACAAACCGTCTCCACAAAGCAGAGCTCGACATCTCTAAGAACCGTCTCTGCCGAAGTATCGCACACATTGGGATTACTGCCCTCAGGCACTTAGACATTTTGTTCTCAAATGTTTAGATAGAAACCTTGTTTTAAGTATCTTAACCTGTGAAACAACTGTAGGCCACAATGAACAATTTGAGAGACATGTCAGTAAAGTGCGTCTTGGTCGGGGACAGCGCAGTTGGAAAGACTGCGTTGCTGGTCCGCTTCACCTCCGAGACCTTCCCAGACAGCTACAAGCCCACGGTGTTTGAGAACACAGGAGTGGAGGTGAACATGGATGGGATCCAGATCAGTTTGGGACTGTGGGACACAGCAGGAAATGACAACTTCAGACAGATCAGACCAAGGTCATACCAACAAGCTGACGTTGTCCTCATCTGTTACTCCGTGGCCAATCCAAATTCTTTGGCAAACGCCCAGGAAAAGTGGATTGCTGAGGTCAGACAAAACTTGCCTAAGGTGCCAGTGCTGCTGGTGGCGACTCAGACGGACCAGCGAGAAATGGGGGTGCATCGTAACGGCTGCATCTCAGCAGAGCATGGGAAACATGTGGCTCATGAGATGCACGCCAAAGGATACGTGGAGTGCTCGTCGTTGAGTAATCGAGGTGTTCAACAGGTTTTTGAGTACGCAGTGCGAACAGTTGTTAATCAGGCCAAGAAACAAGCCAGGAGACGCCTATTCAGCATTAACCAGTGTAAGGTCTTTTGACCTTTGGCCTCTGTATGTTAGGGTAATTATGGTAAATAAGTTGACTTTGGGAGTATGATTGTGAACATCTAACGTGCCAAAATCTACATTTAAAACGCTCCTGAAAACATCTGTAAACTAGAGGAAATAGTTTATGATACAGTTTGCAATAATTCAATAATATAATTAAAACAATTCAAATTTCATATACAGTGTTTTTACTAAACCAATCTTTGTATTTCAAATTAAGGGTGTCTAATATGTGGCCTGTGTGCCGAACTGACAGCACCGTCTTTGTGTCCTGTTTGGGAGGATTTGCAAAATGTAATTGTTTAAGACAAAATAATGAAAGTAATTTAAAATTCAATTGTTTTCTATTCTATTCGTAACTAAATGTTTTTTTAACAGCACGTATGAAAAGTAAACAGTTGGTATTTCACTGATTAATTTAATTTAATTTATTCCTTGGACTCTGAATTTAAGTTTGTATTGTAATTATTTTATGTAAATTTAAATATTTCTGTTGTTCACCATGTTGGAGTTGGTTATTGTTAGAATTGAATTTAAATGCTAAATTAAAGCTGATACTTTGTGTTTTCCTTTGATGTGTTTTTGCAGTGAAGTGACATAAAGGTGTTACTTAAATTTACAATGAATTTTTATTAATATATCAAAACTTATTAAAACAAACCTGAGCCACAAATTGACCAAACATAGTTTTTACTGTTTAATACAACATAAAATAACAATAAATATACCTTTCTTGGTTTGTCCAAAAAAATGTTTGCTTGGAGCAACATGACGCATTCATATTTTTAAACATGTGATCATAAAAATGTCATACATAGTTACATTGCACGGTTGTAAAACTTTCCTCACTTGTGTGAACTCATGAGTACTCACGTCTGTAACATTAATCGTAAATATTTTACACAGAAACAAAATCATAGATTACATAAATATCTTAATCATTTAGGAGTAGTTACAGAGAATCTATTTAATTTTTTGTCTTTTCCTTCTCTTTATTAATTTCCTCTACTTGCCTAAAGCTAAATCTAACGTCACATATACTGAAATAAAATGTTAAACTTCTAACTCATGGCTGATCATGTGTGTCGATAATTTTCATAGAAATTGGATATTTACATGGAATCATAGAGACACGTGTTAAATTTCATCGGACAAAAGCTGTAAACCACACATTCTGTTCTCCTTAGATATGAATACAAGTGAAGCATTGATTACAACGTGATGTGAATATACTGAGGTTTTTAGAAACTTTTATAAAAGAGAAAACTATCGATCAGCTGATCCACAGATCACTGTACAGTTTGATTTCTTTTTTTTCCCCCTCTTTATTCTGGTTTTGGGTTGGATTTCAAAATGTTTACCATTACATTTTTGAATATTGCAGACAATATATGTTTATGAAGCCTTAAGATAAGAGCAAAAACAATGAAATTAAATGAGTACATTTAATCAAACCTTTTATTATTTCTAAATTAAACATAAATATTGTATGTCGTTTAAGTAAAAGGTGCAAAATGTGACACGTGCACCACTTGCTTAACTCATATTTTACACATCATTCTATTTTAATTAAATGCTAAGAGCAGGACAAAACATTATTATCAATATTATCAAAAACACATTGAAAACTCAAACCCATTTCAGCATTTTACCAACAAAATGGTGGTATACACAATAAAACACACAGTAGCTCCATGCAACATCATGGAGACAACCAAGTTTAACTTGTACACACCCTGAGCCACTGCGCTTAACACTTCAGCTTAACCTACTTCCTAGTGTCATGTTTACAACACCAGTAGAGACTGGCTCGGTCAATGATTCACGAAATATAACATTATTCCGTGAGTAATAATCACTATAATCAGAGTACAAAGTATCTGCATTAGAGCAGAAAACACAAGCACATCCTTAACTCTATAAATTCAACAATATTCACCGATTGGTAATAACATGACCACTGATTAATGTGTAAATCCTGCCGAAATGTTTTTGATCACAGACTCCTGAAGGTATGCTGTGGTATCTGGTGCAAAGGAAACCAGTAAATTTTCTAGGTCTTGTACAGCGTAAGGTGGTGCCTTTATGGAATAGAATCCCTTTATTGTCATTGCACAAAGTACAATGAAAGTGCACATAAATGACAGGGTTAGCACATCAGATTGTAGCATGTCTTTTTGAAGTCGGTGGTGCACTACATACACATCCTGATATGTTTGTAAACTAACATGTTTTGGGAGATAAGGACTTGTTTTGTTGCATTGGCAATTGGAAGTCAAACCAAACCATTTTTGCTTTGTAGCAGGACATCTCTTTAAAAAGGTCACTTCTTCAGTGACAGTGAGCACTTTGTGAACTTCTATACAAAGAAAATTTAGAGGGTTGGTCTCCGTTCAGCTCCTCTTAGATCTTTGATAGAGTTGACTATGATTTATTGCTGCAGGGACTGGAAAATGTTTATGAGATTAATGAAACAGCACTAGGTTGGTTTAAATCCTATATATCAGACAGAACCCACTTTGTTCGTGTCAATAATCTCTCCTTAACGCACGCCAGATTTAACCATGGGATCCCACAAGGTTCAGTTTTAGGACCAATGCTCTTTACATACTGTATGTGCTTCCAATAGGTAACATTATCACAAACCATACAATAAATTTACATTGTTGAACACAGTTTGGTTTTTTTTGTCATTGAAATCAGATGAAACACATCCTTATTAAAACTCCAGGCCTGTCTTAAAGACATAAAACCTGGATGAGCTGTAATTTCAGGATCAAACTGAAGTGATTTTATTTGGTCCAAAACACCTCAGAGACAATTTATCAGAGCAAATAGTGTCTCTGGACGGCATTACTCTGTCACCCAGCACCACTGTCAAAAACATAGGTGTTATCTTTGATACTGACTTACCATTTAACTCTCATATTAAGCCTTCTTCCACCTCCGTAATATCTCTAAAATCAAGAATATCTTGTCCTACAGTGATGCTGAAAAACGAATCCATGCAATTGTTACATCTAGGCTAGATTTTTGTAACTCTTTGATGTCAGGTTGTCCCAGTAACTCATTAAAAAAAGTCTCCAGTTAATCCAGAATACTGCAGTGGGAGTATTAACAGATATAAGCAGGAGAGCATATTTCTCCAGTATTGGTTATCTTCCCTGGCTTCCTGTAAAATCTAGAATAATCAGGTTCTGTTGGAGGATTCTTCCTGTCATTGCTGATGCTTGCTCATGTGGAAATGTTTGGTTTTTCCATTCAAACATAACTATATTTAACTTGTGTAGTAACTACATGAGATGACTTGTTGTTTTTGTGTTATAAACAAATACGAATCGAATTAACTACAGTTTCCATTAAAAAAAACAAAAAAAAAAAACCAGTGTACATGATAAGCTCAAAAGATTAAATGTGTGGGTAAATAATTTACATTCACATTGATGAGAAAATTGTAGGTTTCCCAGAGTTACGCGTCACATCACTTGAGTTTTTCCATTATACCTCCTGGAGTCATGTGTTTTAGAGGTAAATGAAACATACGCCAATTAAAGAACGTTAATGTACGAGAAATATGTTAAAGCATAAATAGCATTAATAAGGTAGACAGACAATCAACTGTACCTGGTCATATTGTTATGGTTTATCTATGTTTACCCTGTCATTCAGTAGTGCCTCACCAGTATAGAGTTTGAGTTTATTATCACCAATTGTAGGATTTAAGTATGCACTTGTAAAAAAATAAAATCTTTTTTTTTTACTCACCCTTCATTTAAAACATCGTTTTTGTATTGTTTACTGCAGCGTTATATCAACACAAGGCAAAAATCGATCTATAACCAAACTGTAAAAACTTACGAGCAGTATGCCAGTGTTACTGTCTAACAACACATATTCACACAAAGATTTGACCGCAATGTTTTACAATGCCTTATATTGACCCTAATCTCTAACACTGTCACACACACACGCACACAGGAAACACCTGTCCTATGCGAGTTTATCACCACAGAAATGAAGACGTTTTTCTATGCAGAATACCACAGAAAACTGTGACTAAGCTGACTGAAAGTCTCTTTACTTTCATGCTTTTGGACAAAATAGAGACTTTATAAGTCAAAGAAATGGTAAGTTGGACTAATAACTAATACTAAGCCAAGATGCGCTGCAATAAACTAAAACACAGCAAGAATTCTTCCATTCATCATTGAACCTGGAGTTGTACGTTTCCCAAAACGACACATTACAATTTGTGACTTCATTCTCCAGTTCTTCTCTTTACACGTTAAATATCATCAAGGGAAATAATTTGCTAAAAGAGAATTTGATCATGTCAAAATATCTCTAATGCATATCAGTAAGTTGGATTCACCACAGAGAGAGCATTCATTTGGAGCCATAACTAATCATGCATAGTTAATCATGTGAGACCTAACACTGGGTCTTCCTGTTACTGTGTGACAAACAGCATGTGCTTGTTCATCCTCAAGGAACAGAGCAAGGGACGTATGTGTATGACAGACGTGTATGTGTGTGTGTGTGTTGGATACAGCTGGCCTCTGCCATGTAAAGAACTGGATAGGGCCTCAGGCATCACATTTCACCCGGTACCTGTGTGCTATGTGATACAGGAGTGTACCTGCATCTAAGAGTGTGTGTTTGTGTGAAATGGGTCCAGGTCCTGTTCCAGAGCAGCGATTACACACACGCACAGACACACGCACACACCAACTCCGACTAACAGCTAGCGAAGCATTCAGGGTTTCTGACAGAATGTGAGATGTTGAGTGTTTCCTGTGGTCTCCGCTGGCACAGCTGCAGTGGGGGGGAATGGAGATCAGTCTCTCACTCTTTGAATTTGGATCTTTGACCATCTCTGCAAGTGCTTTGCTGAATAATTGATTATTTGGCTCATGACTGGCTAAAAATGAGGAAGGCAATGCTGATGGTATGGATCAACCTTCTGGTACAAGGTGAGTTCAGCTGGATGGATGCATTTATTGCTCATGTAAACCCAATTGGTAAATACAGATAACTGTTGCTAGAGCAACTTTTGTTTTATTTTTTGTACCGTGTAACATTTTTTTTTTTTTTTTTTGTATTTCACCTTTACTCTCACCTCATTTTGTCTTCTCAGTGTCTCTCTGTGCTCAGGGTCATTATGCTCATAAACTTCTGAATGATCTGATGGAGGAATACTCTAATGCTTTGCGACCTGTAGATGACACTGACAAAGCTCTTAATGTCTCACTGCAGATCACTCTGTCACAAATCAAAGACATGGTGAGTAGGGAGGAAACTCAGACATATCGGGGATCAAAACACCAATAAAATGTGATTTCTCACCTTCATAAAAATAATGCTCATCTGTTAAGTCAAATGCCATTTTAAAATACCAGTGGGTCTGTGCTCATTCAAAAATGCTGTATTCATGTTACACCCAACTGATGACAGAGCTTTTAAAATGACTTTCATGATATGATTTGAATTTGCAATTGTTTAGTTGAAAACTCTGTTTAATTTTTATTACATCTTCTTTATTTTTAACTATGTTTTGGTGTTTAGGATGAGAGGAACCAGGTGCTAACCACCTACCTGTGGATCAGGCAAGTCTGGTATGATGC
Source organism: Gouania willdenowi (assembly GCF_900634775.1). Taxonomy (NCBI): domain Eukaryota; kingdom Metazoa; phylum Chordata; class Actinopteri; order Blenniiformes; family Gobiesocidae; genus Gouania; species Gouania willdenowi. Next base: position 29,241,236 of record NC_041044.1, read on the forward strand.
CTACCTAAAATGGGATAAAGAGGAATATGATGACCTTGAGATGATTAACATTCCCAGTGACCTTGTTTGGAAGCCAGACATCGTCCTTTACAATAAGTAAGCAATAAAACGCAGAAGACAAAGTAAAAATGAAAGTAAAATGAGTGTTACTCTTTGCCAACGTTTTTCTTTGTGACTGTAGAGCAGATGAAGAGTCATCAGGTCCGTCTAGCACTAATGTGAAGCTGCGTTACAATGGGGAGATTGTGTGGGACTCTCCAGCCATCACAAAGAGTTCATGTGTGGTGGACGTCTCCTACTTTCCTTTTGATTGGCAGTTGTGCAATCTCACCTTCGGCTCCTGGACCTACAACGGCAATCAGGTGTGTGAGAGAAAAAGACTTGAAGAAAAACAAATACTTTCCCATATTATTTACTACTAGTGCAGTGCCCATAGGAAGTATGTGTTGCTATAGAAAAATGGAAGGTTAAGTAGCTTTTTCATGGATTGCCATATGAGGTTGTTTGAAGGTGGAACGTCAGGGACATTTAGGTTTGTTGTGAAATGTGTAGAGTGATAAGTATTGTGTTTTCATATATTTTGGCTTTTAGCAAGGACACTGTAGGGAGTTGAACCCCATCTATTCTGATTCCAGTTTGTTGTCCTCGCGGATCCGGATCTCCTCAGACTGGAACAGACTTGGTCCAGACTTGTTTAGTGTCATTAATCCACAACATTCCGTTCAGATGCACACAAAATTTGTTAAGCATTTATGAAATAATTTAACGATGACATCACTGTAGAGGTATGGACCAATGTTCTAACTGATGATATTATCACTGAGTCCGCTGACTCAGGAGGTGGGGCATCCAAACAAATTAAACGTTGCACACCCTTGAACCAAGCAGCAGCCATGTTGAAACTCTCAGGTCAGTCTGACCCTGATCTGCAGAGATATTTGAAGAACACTCACACAGACAGATCCCTTGCTTTTATACCGAGATATTCAGCTTCTTGTTAGTGTTCTGTGATCTCTTGGGAAGGTTTTTGTATTGTGGAATAGGACTTTTTAAAATAGATTTGGTGACGGTTGAATCATGTGTAGCTACAGATGTAACTGACCTTTATGAGGGGACTGTGCTGGGGAAGAGTAATGTTTTTTTTTAATATATGCTTGTATGTTATACGTTTATGAGATGAGAGTATTTATATTGTGGAGTTTGCATGTTGTCTTGTTGCTTGCATGGGTTTTAGCCTCCACTGTCATCTGTGTGTTTAACTGATAATCGTAAATAAACTTCTCAATCACAGAGCTGATAGACTTATGTTAGAAGAATGGCCCTAATCTGACAAATGCCAAGACAACATATTTTGCTGTCTATGATATTCTGATGAGAATACATCAGGATTACACCTTTCAGATGTTTGCTTACACTGCTGTGTCCCAATACATTTTAAGTGAATTTGCCAACGAGATGAAAATAGACCTTAAGGTGTAACTAAACCCCAAAACCACTTCATTCTGTTGAAAACAAATGTATATTTTTGGATAAAGTAATGTTATGTTTTTTGTCATAATGTTGACATTTTAGTCTAAGTATTTCAATTTAGAATTTTGTTGTAAAACCTTCAGAATGACTGCCCTCTATGGGTTCAATTGGCTGCGATGGAGGTCAAAGACATTTTTGGAGGCAGCTTTCGTCACAAACCACCACTGTTGGCTTAGTCCTCCTACAATAACTAGCCTCTGTAATCTATGGATTGTGAGGTATAGTGAGTACATGGTTATGTTACATTTCACCCCCTCAGAGCTCAGCACAAAAATAATCAAAAAGTCAGTCATGGGTGAAAAAAAAACCTTTAAAAGGTGACAGGGGGGTATTGCGCGCCACTATTACACACTGAATCTATCAAAATGATGGATAAAATTAGGACCCAAATTATAATTAGGTGGAAACCTCAAAACTAGAACGGCGGTGTTCACCACAAAGAATCAAAGAAGTACTTGGTCCAATTATTCATTACCTGAGAGCCAAACTCCGTCTTTAAAGAAGGCCAGCATATGGCGCAGAAACTTCTGAGTCCCATTCCCCACAGCAACTGAACTGAGAGTAAAATCCCTCCTTATATGCTCTAGTCCAGCTGATTGCCAACGACTCACAGCCGTGCTCAACTCTGCAGGTGCAGCACATCTCCCTGATAGGCATGATGAGCTGAGACCTGTGTGCCAATCTGTAACAGTTAGCATAGCATAGGTTGTTCTTAGGAGATGTTAGCGAGTGACTGACTGGATGTGTCTTAATTGCTCCAGGAACCTTACCCCATAATCAAGACAATACATTTCCAGCCTAGATGCAAGTCTGTGGGTTCCTGCTTTAGTATTTCTGCACAGAGTTACCCTGCTTGTTGAGTGTTTACTGAGTTTCCTTTAAGAATTTAAAACAGTATACAACAGTATACAGGTACAAATGATAGTCTTAAAATTGCCTATAATTAGTGATTTCCTGTGTCTTTGTAACTATTTTTCTGATCATTAGCCCAATGATGGACTGGCAACCTGTTCAACAATGTCCTCCTCAGGTGGATATCAGTTTGGGCATGGACAGTGGCGATCTCTCTGACTTTGTGGAAAATGTGGAGTGGGAGTGTCATGGTATGCCGGCAGTCAGAAATGTCATGATGTACGGCTGCTGCTCTGACCCTTACACTGAAATCACTTACACCCTGCTCCTGAAGCGCCGCTCCTCCTTCTACATCTTCAACCTCCTGCTGCCCTGCTTCCTCATCTCCTTCCTGGCACCGCTTGGCTTCTACCTGCCAGCGGACTCAGGCGAGAAGGTCTCCCTTGGTGTTACAGTGCTACTGGCGCTCACTGTATTTCAGTTATTGGTGGCAGAGAGCATGCCTCCTGCAGAGAGCATGCCCTACATAGGTTTGTCCCATTCGTCCTTTCATTAGTGAACAACTGAACTTAAACAAACAACCGAAACGCAAACGTTTGTCTTTCTTTCCTCTCCTCCAGGCAAGTACTACATTGCCACCATGACCATGATTACAGCTTCCACTTCTCTCACCATCTTTATTATGAATATCCATTTCTGTGGTGCTGAGGCCAAACCAGTCCCACATTGGGCTAAAGTGCTTATCATTGACTACATGTCCAAAATCCTCTTTGTGTATGAAGTTGGGGAAAACTGCATCACACCGGAGAGTGAAAGGACCCCTCTGTACCCAGAGGAACCCCTGAGTGACAAAAGCTATTACCGTGATAACTGTTTCCAAGACAGCTACCACCATCACGACGATGATCATTATAAGTATAGTAATGGTCGCGATGTGCAGCATTACAATAAGACTCACACAAAGCTGACAAATGGCAACAGCAGCAGCCGAAGCCACCACTACAACAACCATAACAACGGAGACTCCAGGGTGGATATGGGTGAGGGGAAACACAAGTCTACAAGGCGCTACCACCACATCAGGAGGGATGAACTAGAGTACCAGGGACCTCTAAATCCTACAGGCCTCCAACACCTGAATGGGAGGCTGAGCGAACAAGTCTTTCCCGCAGATAAACTCCAAGTCCCAGCATGCCCCTGCTGCTGCCCCTGCCTTCAACATAAGCAGGTATTAATAGTTTTAGCAAGAATAATTTGGTCTCTGTTTCTCCATTTACCACTTAACCTATTGATCGATTACTCTTTCTCCAAGGTTTCTTGAAGTACATGCTCTAATCTGCATGTCTGTTCTCCAGGTGGTTAACAACATCCAGTACATCGCCAGCTGTTTCAGAGAGCAGAGAGCCACCTGTGTTAAGGCAGCAGAGTGGAAAAAGGTTGCCAAGGTGATGGATCGGTTTTTCATGTGGATCTTTTTCATCATGGTCTTCCTTATGAGCATCCTTATCATCGCCAAGGCATCCTGACAGGATTAATTAGTAGTCCTGTAAAAATACTGGACCTCAATACAAATGTACCTGTCACCGTGTGTGCATGTAATGTACCGGTAAATATATTTGTCCAGATTCAGTGTTTTTTCTTTCAATGCATTTGCTGCAAACAAAACATACATTCAACAACAAGCTTGGCTTGCAGAGAAACTCTACGTCGGGTGCGGGCGCTCTCGCATGTGTCACAAAACAGTGAAGCAGTAAGACAATCCAGGGCTTGCCTTGAACATGCATGAACACTTGTTTATTCATGAGGTAACAGTCAGACATCCAGCCGTGGGTATTACATTTCCTGCATTACAATTCAAGCAACCAGATGGTGTTTTCCAGAGTCGGTTAAGATAGATGCAAAGTCAACTTTAAAAAGGTATGAGGTGAAAGCAGAGACTACACTTATAATATTCCTGCTAAAGATGTCCTATTGGAGTTTTTCTTTGTCAAAACTTGAAAGTGAAGAAAGAAAAAAGTTCATGTTTACCATTTCGTCCAAACAGTTTTGTGTCCAACATAATATTCAGAGCTCAAAGTCTACCTCTTGAGAGTAAACGTGTATTGTTGCTCTCAGCTAGCTTTCAGCATTGCCTGTGTATCCAGCTACACAAACATTTATCTTTCAATGTCAATAAATAATTTTCTGTTCTTACAATGTGTGTGGCATAGACATTATCATTACAGAAAACAGCTCATCTTTTTCTGATTTTATGTAAAAAAAATGTTTTTTTTAAATGACTAATACCTAACATTGTGGTCGGCCATCAATGTTTCAAGCCATCAAATTGTTTAGAAAGCTACTACTGCCACCTACTGACACGGAGAAGAATCTAACACTCTATAACACAAGAAAATTCACCAAGTACATAGTGCTACCTTGCTTCTTGGAGTTTTCATGCTCTCCCTGTGTTTTCATGGTATTTCCTTCAAGTATTCTGTCTTGCTCTTCCATCAAAAGACAAGTATGAACAGTTTTTGGTGGAGTCTATGGGCATGATTTACGATCCTAAAAATGGTGCACACGCAATTGGATTGCATGCGCTGTTTATTTATTGTGGAGTTTCATTTACGCTTAGGTTGAGATGCCTTATTTAAATTATGGTTTTGCTCTTGCAAGCTCTCAGGTGGGAACAAGGCCAATGCAAAATGAAATTTGGAAGTGTTTGAAATTTTGGAAGTGAAAGAGTTTAACGGAAATATTCTTGAGTCATGGATGACTTAAGTCATGTGGGAAAAACAAGAAAAAACAGCAGTTGATGACGAGAAAAGTTGGCAGGGTATAAGAAGGACAAAGGAAATGCAACAATAACTTTTGATTCATTTGTTGCAGAAATGTTTACTCAAGCAGGTACAATCTTTCCCTTACCTTGCCTTTTTCGTTTTCCTTATGTCCTTGCAACAATAACTGGAGTCTTTTGCGCGTAAAGCTATAAGTTAACACCTGGCAGTCAAATGTGCAAAATAAATATGCAAAAACAGATGCAGGCTTGGTCAAGCATGTTGCATGTGCTATGTTTATCTATTTGCATCTTCTTCTCCAAATACTCTGCAGCCTTTGGCAGATCTAATTCGAGGCAAACACTCTAGATTGCTTGTGCCATTTTGCCCATTTGACTGACATGATCTTTGCTGCACTAGGTTAGCTGAGCAACAACAACATGTTTTTGCACATGCTGTCTAGATTTTATGGCCGTGAACCTTTGGTAAATTAGGACCTATGTGTTGCCGCTCTGAATTTTAAGAAGAGCCAATCTGTCCAAAATGTGCCTTGACCTTTGTGTTCTGTGATCAGAGTAGGTGGGTATAAAAAATGAAAAGATGGATAGATGCTGAACCTAAAAATACTGCTTTTTGAATTTTCAACAAAAAGGCAAAGATGAGAGGCTCGAGGTAAATATTGTGTTTAATAACGAACATCAGTCAAGGGGTGGACATTAGTCTGGGGATGGATGGAGGGGATTTTAAAGCACAATGAACATGTGTAGAGTTGGGAGCAGAGGGGACATATTTATCTGTTACACAAGGTACCCTCCTGTAAAGTAGGAGCGGGATGTTCTATATAACATACAGATCAGGATCCAAGTCTACGGTACAAAAACTTAGCAGCAACATGTTAACATTGGAGACCAAGGGGCTAAGAAAGTAGTTTCATTTAGAAAAAAGTCACAGTATTCTTTTAAGCATAAATTTGTTAAAAAGGTAAAAACAGTTCTAGGCATCGTCTTGGGTCAATGCTACTCACAAGGTCTGCGTGTGAAATACATAGGTAGGGAAATTATCTATACATTTATACTCTAATATAAAGACCTTCTGGTAATGGCACAGTACAAACTCTCGAGAAACGCGACAAAAATATACAATGTCTTCACCTCACATTTGCAGATTAAAATGTAACTAAGGTCTCTGGCAAGCACAATAGATTCAGTGATCAAAAACAACTTCTCTTCAACCAAAATAAATGACACCTTTTTTGTTAGTTCCGCTATCTTGACAGATTATGTCTTTTTAATACAAAAATAAGGACAAATATAAATTAATATATATTAAAAGAATCGATTGATATATGGGGGTCTACTGAGTAAACACAGGTATTTATGATACAATAAATACTTGTCATTGACTGGGGGGAGTAAATAACAGTGAGTACTGTATTTATTCTGGCAGGTAACAAGTTGAAGTCCACCGGTGAGCGTATTTGTGTGTTGATCAGTAGCTGTATAAAATAGCACGACTGTGACTGTGTGCGTGTGTGTGTGTCTGTGTGTGTGTGTGTAGCATCATGCTCACAGTCTCAATGCTGAGGACTGCAGGGTCTACAGTGGATCATTGGTGTGTTTACAAGGGTTAGCTCTGCTCGCCCTCTCCCATGCACTCAATGCAGCTCCTCTTAGTGGTGAGTCTGTGGTACTACCAGTTAGGGTTACTCCTACAATGTACACGACTCACAGACAGGGTGCAGGAAGTCTATGGGAGGCCACCAGCCGTCACTGAACCGTCAGTCCTCCAAGGACGAGATAGTGTGGCACACCACTGGAGTCACGAGGACCAACAAAAAGAAGCAGATAAAAGGAAGATTCAGCTCTTGTTTTTGTCTTTTTCTCCACTTCATAATAAAAAATAAGTCTGTTTTTTTTTTTGTTGTACTTTACAATACAATTCAACGTCCCCACCGAGGAAGCATCGATCATCAGTCCAGCACTGACAAGAAAAGAAACTTTCCAAAGTCGTTTCTCTGCTTTTTTTTTTTTTTCTTTTTAAAAAACTTTTTCTAGGTGTTTAAAAAAACAGGGAGAAGGGAGTACAGTGGGGTGTTTCCTCTGAGGGCACAGTAGACGAGGGTCAAGTAAGGCGGGCGGAAGGAACACCAAACATATCTGGAGAGGAGGAAGTCTGTCTTTTTGTTCTTCTTTTTGTTTTATGAGGAACACTTTGTACAGCCGCACTTGACTACTTTCTCCACCTCCTGGACAAAGGAGGAGCCATCTGTGCACTGGAAGGTGTATTTCCTGCGTTTGCTGCGGAGGGGGGTGCAGCAGGTCACCTGTCCTTCTGGGCCCCCCTGGCAGCTGCCCCGGCACTCTAAACGGGAGACCTTCTCCTGGGTTTGGCACGCCGCGTAGCCTTGCTGTCTCTGGTAGACATCTCGGACCCGTTCCCCTCGGCAGGCCACCTCTGTAGCACACAAAGTGATCGGATTTCATTTAGTTTATATAATACCTTTGTTACACTTTTTTTTAAGTGCTACATTTATTTTAACCCTTTAACCCTTTCAACCCTGCAGTGTTAAGAAAAAATGAGAACTCACAAATAACTATGATTAACCAACACATTTGGTCTAAACGTGGTCTAAAAGCTTCACATTTCTAATTTGAATTTCTAATTCAAAGCATCTTTTCTCGAAGCAAATCAAGAATCCAAATAATGTTGTATCTAACAATTAAATTCACTTCTTTCTCAATAACTAGCATTGGCTAAACATATACTTTTATAATAATGATCAAGAAATAACAAATGTTCTAACATTCACTGGGTGGTTTTTAGTCAATATTCTGATCGCGCTAGCAGGAAAATGTCTTGTGGGTTTTTCATGTCTATTTATTTTTCTTTTTTTCTAAACATGCTAGTAGTTTCTTCAAATGTGACTCTTCTTAGCTGTGATTGTATTATATATCTGCACTACATTGCTTTTAGTTCTGTGTAGGCTGAGTTGGTATTTTGTCACAAGGCTGGATAAAACATGGCATACAGTATAGAAATGGAGAGATGGGTAGAAATGATGGTGCCAATAAAAAAAAGAAGAGGTTAGATTAAGGTTAAGTCATGTTGGAGAAATGTGAAAAAGATGTACAACAAACAAATCTCACCTGAGTTACCCGTGTAGGATTGGGTAGAAGGTCAGGAGCAGCTTGAGTTAGAAAAGCAACGGGTTAGAAATGTTAGTGAAGGGACGTAAAACGCTGTTAGACAGACACGAGAGATTTATTAGTTCAACAGGAAGTAGAAACCGAGAAGACGATTGTTAGCAAAGCAACATGCATCAGATTTAGAAGCTTGCAAAAACTAACAAACAACAAACAAAACCAATGCTTCTCTCACCTCTGTCACAGGCTTCTCCCGTGTATCCACTATTGCACTCACAGTATGCCTTTCCCAGACCCGACACTCTACACTTGCCATGCTTGCACTGAGCCACGGTACAGGGATTAGCAGCATCCTGGTCGTGCTCATCACAGAGAACACCGACAAAGCCAGGATGACAGCGGCAGGAGTACGAGTAGGAGTTGATGGGGAGGCAGGTACCATGGATACACCTACAAGGACACATCAATAAAAAAATGCCCAAAATGATGTTTAATGTCTCTTTGGACTCAAGATTTTCCAAGTCTGATTCCAAAGCCTCACTTGTTGCCATCACAGGGACTGCTAACTTGTTGGTCGCACAGTGTTCCCGTCCATCCTGGATGGCAGGTGCAGCTGAAGCCTCGATGACCCGTTGGGTAACAGTCACCTTGGGCACAGGCGCCTCTCTGACACGGCTGGCACCCGGCCTCCACCCCTTTGCCCAGCCTCTGTGTAGCAGTGCTTTGTGAATTCTTGGATGTCAGAGCATCAGAGTCCAGGCCAGCTCCCAGGTCCTGGAGCTTCCCATTGATGTAGAGATTACGCAGGCATCCGTGGAAGCTGCTGCCATTACGGCCACCAGAGCTGTGCTGCAGGGCCGACAGACCCCCAGAGGCCGACGCTCGCTCTGGCATCCCTTCACAAAGACACCAAAGTTTCATAAGGGTTGAGTTTCTTTTTACGACATACGCTCCTTCTTAAGATAAAATGACTCCAGGACGTCCCTATATCTAAATTGGCTTAATTTTGAATAAATAAAAGGCTGCAAAGCTTTTTTGATTGCCCCCCCTTTGATGAATGAAACATTTTGGTAACACTTTATTTGAAGTTTTATTATATATTCTGTCATTATTAGTAAGTAAGTAAGTAATGTTTATTTCTATAGCACCTTTCATAGACAGAGGTCACAAAGTGCTTTACATATTCGCTCATTCACATTCACACACCAATGGGACAGAGCTGCCATGCAAGGCAACTGGGAGCAACTTGGCTCCCAGTGGCCACACATAGACTGGGATCGACCCCGAACCCAAGCCCCAACCCTACCTAACCCCACTAGATCCCTCCACCTAAACCAAAAAACGCAAACATAGCTCCAAAGTTGTCATAATTTAGTGAATGACACTTAATGACAGCCTTCATGACACCTTATTCATGCTAATGACAGATAATGACAGCGTAATGTCAGCCTTATGTATAAATCTTTAAGTAAAGTCTTACCTACATTTTCAGGCCCCCCTCTCCATCCCAACAAAAGTTCAACATAGTGGGTCAAAAATAAAACCTTTATCGATAAAGGTAAACATTTTTAACTATTGTTCAAAATTCATAAAAAGAAACATAAAATGTTAAAATTACATATTTTAAAACAGTAATGATAATGATCTAAAATAGGAATTATTCAATAGCAAAAGCTGATGAATTCTTTTTTGTCTTTACCTCCAAGGTACAGTGGAGAGTCTATGTTGAGAGTGGACTGTTTGTTGATGGAGTTGATAGATTTTGGAGTCCCGCCGTCAATGGACAGAGACAAAGTCTGGTCTGAAGCTACTAACTCCACAGCATGGAATGTGCCATCATTTACTGTCTCCACACTGTCAGAGAGGATGGAGAAACTCAATCATTCATCATTTGAGGGATGGTATCGGTACTTGTACAGCTGGATGGGAGTGTGTGTGTGTGTGTACCTGTAGATAGCAGAGGGAGGATACGATCCGGTGTCGTAGCTGACCCTGAGACGTCCTCGGTACAGCTCCATGGCGATGTGATCATAGTCGCCCTTATACAACAGCACACCACTGTCTTCATCCGTGGCAATCTAAAAGCACAGCAGCAGCATGTCTGCTTAATGACCTCATTTCCTGTGAAGCGTGACTTTTCAAACTCCTTTGTACATTTCTCAAACAAAGTAAACATTTTGTTGTTGAAGCTCAGGCTTCTCCCTGCTTTTCTTTGGTTGTGTGTCTTATCACGTTTTTATCTTCGTGTTCATGCAGCTCTGGCTCTACCAAGGTGTTCACAATATTCTTTATCTGTGACATTATCTAATGCCTTTCTATGTGTTTATAGTGAATTGGTGTCATTTCCTGTATTTTTTAGTTTTCCCACCACCTGAATTGTTTGATTTTATCTTTATTTATCAAATCAAACTTTATTTATAGAGAGCTTTTCATACATAAAATATAATTCAAAGTGCTTTATATCATTAAAACCTAACAATAAAAAAATACCCCACGCAAACAATCCACAAAAAACCCCAACAACATCACACAAACACATGGAATTACGATAATTCTAACTCTAAAATGAATTTAAAAAAACAACATAAATAGAACCCATCAGGGTCGACACAGTTCATATGCATGTTAAACATCTTATATATATATATATATCTTAGATCAGTATTTCATTAATAAACAACCAAATGCACATACACACATATGTCAACACGTATCTACATTAGTCTGAGAAGGAACAGAAGGAAGCAAAGCACCTGAATTGTTTCTTCATTATTTTCTTGTAGACAACCTATATAAACTTTGTTAATGTAGGTTTTTACCCTTTATTTTGTCTTCTATTTCTAAAAGGCAAGAAGGTGAATCATCATTTTAACCCATTATCTGAACATGATGACTAATCACTGAAATAGAACTAAATACCTTTGGTTAACTGAGAAATAATATCTTTATTTTTAATCTATTTATTTCTTACAGTTTTTTTAAACTCAATTAAGGAGGTTCTTTTAAAATCAAAACATTGTGTTAATTTCCCAAAAGGTGCATGAACCATATTCAAAATGAGACCCACAGCAGATGACTGACCTGCAGGCTGATGTTGGTCTGTGGGGAGAGGAGGCTGGAGGGCAGCTGCAGGTAAGATTCACGGTCGATAAAGTTGACACTGACGAGAGTCTGGCAGTGCTCGCCCTCGTACCCCTGCAGACACTGGCAGCGGGGGTCAGTTCCCATGACAACGCACTGTGCTCCGTTAAAGCAGTCATGGTTGTCACACGGGCTGGTGCGAGGAAGGACCATCGGTGGCGAGAACTCACAGAATAACCCACTGTGACAAATAAACACAATGTTTATGTTGGGGACAGTTAAAACCTGAATACTACACAATGCAGCTTAAAGCTACAGTATTTTAATTGTCTTTCAGTAGGAACATGTTTTCCTTTTTCAGCTTTTTTTTTGACCAAAGTTTAAATATATATAATATTAGAATGTTGTAGAAACACTTTTCTCTAAAGGCAACATAAAATTCAAAATGAATGAGTGAAATAAAACTAGAATGTGTCGCTATTCCTGGTGAATTACTGTGACCATTACAGCTAAAAACAATGACCACAAGGTGGAGCTCCTATAGTATCAGACTGTATTTTAGGAATGCGCATGAATGCATTCAGGCTTCAGTTGTGTGGACATGATTTTTTATTGCTGCACAGAAAACATTTGCATACAATCTGATTCAGAAACTATCTGCAATCAACCAGGACAATTGTAATAAATGTGTAATAATAACCCTGATGACCTGCAGCTCACCTGTATCCCTCAGGACAGACGCAGGTATATCCATTCAGGGCATCAATGCACTGACCTCCGTTCTGACACTTGTTGTCATCACAGTCATCAAAGTCCAACTCACAGTGCTCACCGACGTAGCCCGGAGTGCACTCGCACCTTAGAGGACAAAGACAAACACGTAGAAACATAACGTGACTGAAAGGTTGTCATGATTTTTAAACTAACACAGGTCTGGGTCAGTTTGTTTAGTCATAGGTTGTATGTTCTCAAAGGCTAAAGATCAGGATGTAGGCAGCTGAAGGCACAGGTACATGCTGAGTGGTAAGTGCGTGTGTGTGTGTGTGTGCTAGTGTGTATTTACTCACTTATATCCCTGAGGGGTCAAAATGCATTTTGAATCGTGCTGACATGGGTTAAGCTCTGCGGCACAGAAGTCCAGTTTCTCCTCGCACAGCTCACCTAAAAAAAAAACACACACATACGCGCACACACACACGTTACTATGTTAACATAATTTGCTTACATAGTGTATTGTCTCTTTATCTGAACCTTGCACTTGTATTTTGCTGCATTCACTAAAAACAAGTGTGGCTGTGCGCGTGCGTGGGTAAGTGCACGTTTGTGTGTGTGTGGCTGTGTGTGTGTCGGTGCATGCCTTTGTGCTAACATGCATGTGTGTATCTGCGTGACTATGTGCTGCATGGTTGTGTGCTCGGATGATGAATGACTCCCTTGTGGTCGGGACCAACAATGTGGTCTGACAAATGAACTCATCTCTGGGAATGTCATGTTCCTGATGATACTCCCAAGTGAATCCTCATGCTCCCAAAACGCTGAAACTCTAAGGAATACCTTATCATTACCTTGTAATGCACTCTGGGAATAATGAACGTAAATAAATCCTCCATGTGAGGTCAAGTATGGGGTGTGTATTTGTTCACAGGATTGTGTCAGTGTGAAATGGTCATTCTGGGAAATGTTCATATTTTTATAAACTACTATGTTGACTTAATCATATAAAGTATTCTGCAGAAATACTTGTATTACGGAATAATCTGGTTTCATGTATCATTTTTATTAAATCTTTACTTTTGCATAATAATGAAAGGCAAACAGAATTTGAATGTGATTATAGTGTTAAGTCATATTCAAAGCCTGTTCTAGAGTCTTTAGTTATTTTCAGTTTAATTTTAAATACTGTACTTGATATAGATGGCTCACTCAACGTCTTAGAAGTAAAAACTTTTCAAACCAAACTTGTTTTGAAAGAAAATCTTTGCCCATCACCACATTAGTAAAGAGTGAAAACATCATGTGTTAACAATTATAAGAGCATCAAAGGTTAGTTTTTAAAGCAGTAAAATGAAAGTGGAGGTCCTGCTTTATCTAACAAATAGGGCTGGGCGAGTTTCGTTTAATGCACTTAAAAATGACTGCAGACATCAGATATATTGTCAAAAGTGCAACTTTATTGCTGTGATTGTCCTCAAGAGTTAAAATGTATAAAACAATCCCAAAATAAAAAGTAAATGAGGCTCTGTCATTTAACAATTTCAATCTTTAATCCAGGTTTAAGCTAAAGTGCAACAGTAACTTCAAAGTAGCTTCAATTTTCTGATTAATAAATCAGATAACTACATATTCTATAACATATAACATTACAATTAAAAAAATAATAAACTCTTGCCTGTGGCACACATATAGCCTACTCAAAGGGTAAACAAATGTAAACAAAGAGGGGGCTGGCTCACATCGGAACGCGAAAAAGTCCAAAAAAACTGTGGTGGGAAAATAATAATAATAATTAAAAAAATAACACACACATATTATATATATATATAATTATTTTTTTTTAACTCGAATTTGCAAAATAAAAATGGTTTTTATCTACAAATTCGATTAATCGATTAAATCGATTTTTTGCCCAGCTCTACTAAGACGTGGATGGCTTGCAGATAATTTGTCTGACAATGTAGAGCCTCTTTGGACGTACTTAAGCCCTTTAATATAAAGTAAATTACCAATTATTATTTATCAATTACTGTCTTCATTTTGTGTCTTCTTCTTCTTGTTGTTCTTGTTATGCTAGCATAGGTTTTTAATGTCAAACCTTTCTTCCAAACTATACATATCTATTGCTAATGGCTAACAAAGCAGTGTTTTTTGTGTTGTATTTGTGTGTACAGTAGATTATAGTAGCCAACAAAACATCATATCGGTCAATAAAACTTGAAACAATGGGACCCTCTTCCCAAAATTCAGATCAAACTTGATTTCACTGTTCCTCATGCCTTCAATATCAACCTACTGATTTTACATCAAAATAAGTTTATTATACAGAAAACAGATCTGGCATTTACTGGAATAACGGACATACATTTGATAAATATCAGCATTGAATGTCCAACTTTGGTTAAGTTGGAATAAAATCTCGAGGTCTTCTATTGTGAGGAAATTCCTGTCCCGCCCGCATGTATGCATGATGCAGCAAGTAGCATAAGCACATTTAGTGTACATTGAAGCCATGCACTGCAGACAAGGAGCAGGATGGAACAGAAAAAGGTCAGGTGGGAGTATAGGAAATGAGACATTGGGGACAGAGGGAAGGAGAGAGAGACAGAAAGGAGAGCCAAGAAGAGACTAACCTCTCTCCACCTCATTGGTAGCAGCTGCAACCACAAAAGAAATGACAGATGAAAGAAAGCAGAGCGAGAAAGGGAGAAAAGACCCAGGACAGCGAAACACGGAAATTGAGAAAGAGAACACCACCACCGGCGTTAGCAGTCAGAGATGATTAGCACAGGGCAAAAGCAGACAAACAAGTAGCAACAGGCCAAGGTTAGTCAGATCAAGTACTGCAGAAAAGAATATCTGAAGCAACAAAACAGAGCAGGCCGTGAGGAGTCCAAGGTCAGTCAACGCGCCATCGCACAATGATCCCCTCTGCCACCGATGAAAACCAGTTGAAATCATTCCTGGCATCTGACAAAGTAACTTCTATAATAACTTAAAATAATCATGTGCAGCTCTGGATCCTCCTTTACATGAGAGCAATGGAATGAATTTCCAGATCTTTTTTTTCTGGACGCTCTGATTTTTTTTTTTTTTTAGCCCATGGGTGAATAAATATAACAAAAAAAAGTGCTACAGAATGCAGTTACACTCAACGTAAAGACAAACACATGGGATGGCGTGTTTTTTAGGAACAAATATTCCAGTATTCAGACCAAATGCCATTTAATGCTCTTCAGCCCTCTTGTTATAAAAATATGAGTAAACCCAAAGAGTGGAAAAAAACCCTAATAAATATTACAAATAAATAAATATATGCATAGATTTTAGAGATTTTAAATAATTAATTATCAAAAGATAATAAAAAAAAGAAGACCAATAAGGGGTTTAAATTCCACCTATACCTAAGAAAGCATGTAGCTAGTGTTACCTGTGTATTCAGGAGAGCACATGCATGTGTAGTTGTTGATCCCGTCAACGCAGGTGGAGTTGTTTTCACAGTCGTTGTCCTCACAGTCATCGATGTTGATCTCACATGCATCCCCCTCAAAACCCTCTGGACACACACACCTGAGATCAAGCAAATACATACAGATCATATTACATTAACACATGAGACTAAAACCCCAAAATATTACAATCATTATGGTAAAGATGCTTTATTGTCAATTAACAGCAAGTTGAACAGCAAAAATACAGATCTGCGTTAATTTGACCTCAGCTGCTACGGAGCGTTTCGCCTAACATGGTCAACCATGACCAAATGATTGTACCATGGGACTACAGATGGAAATGAGCATTTAGCTAAATCTGGTGTATTAACAACTTTGGCTGTACAATAATACACACTGTCCCACTCAAATAAACGTCACTTAGAGAAATGGTCCCCAAATTTGGCCCTCAGTCTAATTTTTTGCGGCCTCAAAGCAAATCCCCAAAAATTGGAATTCAAGAAGTTGGAAGGAATATGAAGCCCAACATGAAACACAAAATAACTCCAAAAACACAAAAATGCACAAAGTACACACAAAAATTCCCAAAAAACACAAAATGACTTAAATGAAAACAAAGACAGACACAACAACCACTAAAACAAGCAAAAATTATGACAAAAACACACAAAACAACACATTACAGAATAGCTCCAAAAACACACAAGCAGTGAAAAACAAATGACACAAAATGACAGGAAAATACAGAAAACAACAAAAATAGAAAGGGACCCCAAAAACTCACAAATCGTCAACAAAAATGCAGAAAAAACACTAATTACAAAATGAACACAAAAAAGTAACAAAAACACACAAAATGACTAAAGAATGACATCAAAACCACAAAGGCAAAAAAGACAAAAACCCTTTGTTGCCCTGTATTAATGTTCTGATTTGTCATTATTCCAAATGCTGACATGAATGTTGATCATGTGACCCTCGAAACAGATACAATCACATTTTTGTGGTCCCTGCTGTGATAGAGTTGCCCATCACTGCTTTACAGCAATCCTATTTCAGACATATGGTTACACACAAGCAGACACGCAATTCAAGTCTGTGAAAACCAGGTGGAAGGTGTAAAACTGTTCATATTTCAAGTGCAATCGTTTCCTAAACAACAGTTAGTTCCAACCAAGTAATTTCATTGGACAACAGACATTCCAAGAGTGCTGATATAGAGTAACAACAGCACCGGGACTTCTTACGGATCATATCACTACACTGTACAGCTGATCTAATTCTACATATTGTTAATTATGGTTACATCTAACTACGCAGCAGTACACTGTGCTCTCTCCACTTGTGGAACTATTTTGTTGGTGGAGCCACATTATTAAATAAACAAACAAATCATAATCTCCTGTCACTTATTACTGTTAACTAATCAAACGCGCTTGTAGAACTATTGTATAAAAGCAATACCACACTCGAGGTCGTGCTGTTGTGCTGAAATATCAGCACTGGTGTGATTATCTACGGCACACCAGTGCTGATATTTCAGCACAACAGCACGACCTCGAGTGTAATATTGCTCATATGTACTGTAGCTACTGGGGTCTTTAGTTTTATAATGGCATCATACTGTATGTAGTCATTTGCCTGATATGTGATGGATTCTCTGTAAAGCTTTTTCAGACTGAATATTAATTCAAAATGAATAAAACTTAAATGCTATTGAATATGTCATTATAAAATATTTTATGTTATGTAGTATTGTGTTTATAAAAAAAAAAGATCATGACAGGATTGATAGACAACGAAAAGGTCTCGAGCATTGTTTCCCAAAAGTTTCACAATCCCGTACCCCTTCAGACATTTAACCTGAAGCCATGTACCCCCTGCTTTTGCACACAAACATAATAATGTTATGTCATATACAATGTAGCCCTACAGCGAGATTTACCTATCATGTTAAGGAATAATATATAATCAGAATAACTAGAATAATTGCATTTCCTGAAGAAAACGCAAGCGAGGATGCAGGTGCTGGCCCACGTCGCATTGCATTAGCTTATCATTGGCATTAGCATTATCTAGCATTAGCCTAGCAATAGCATTAACCTAGGATCAACATTAACATTAGCACAGCAATAGCATTAGCCTAGCAATAACAATAGTCTAGCATTAATATTGACCTAGTATTAGCTTTAACATAGCATTATCATTAGCCTAGCAATAGCATTAAACTAGCAATAACATTAACCTAGCATTAACAAAGCAATAGAATTAAGCTAGCATTAGCCTAGAATTAACACTGACCTAGCATTAGCTTTAACCTACCATTAGCATTAACCTAGCAATAACATTAACCTAGCATTAACAAAGCAATAGAATTAACCTAGCATTAACAAAGCAATAGAATTAACCTAGCATTAGCCTAGAATTAACACTGACCTAGCATTAGCTTTAACCTAGCATTAGCATTAACCTAGCAATAACAATAACCTAGCATTAGCATTAAATGCCCTTTTTATATTCTAGTCCAATGTTGTCATTGTTTTTAATTTTCATTCACGTACCCCCTATGACAATTTGCGTTCCCCTCGGGGTACCCGTACCCCACTTTGGTTCTAAGGCATCCTCTGGTCAGGGGCATAAATAAGGTTCAGTATTAAACCAGTTAATTACATGTAGATAAGATGAGCATAATTATAAAGGCCGACCAAATACACAGCAGCACATTAGAGGAAAACCAGATTGTGGCAATGCTTAAATGTTATCTTAATTTGAGTCTCTAAATTGATAGTACCCGACAGTACCTGTGGTTGTTTGTTCATGTGTGATAACATGACCGACTGTTAATTAGTGTAGAATCCACAAAAAACATCTTTTACCTGACAACAGTCTGAGAAAAGGAGTTTCGGCAAGAATGGTCAGACCAGGTTGAACCTAGTTTCCAACCCAAAATAAGTACGCATAAAAAACAAATAGGCCAAATGAAGAGAATAATGACCCCAACAATGGCCACCCCCCTATTAAAGGTGATGGTCAAATCCGGGCCACACAAACTGCTCTTGCGTGCAGCTCATAAAATTCAAGGCTAAGCGTCATTATTCTAATACGAGTGAGCGCAATTCAATATGCACCATAAAGGTTTATTCGTGGTCACACACAGATGCAACCACATACACACAGAGTGCTGAATTAGGGCCTAATAAAGAGCACTTAAGCAGCACACGCTCGGTTGGATTAATATCTCATTATATTGCTGGAGACAAGTAATTGAAAGAATTGAAAGATAATAATAATTTAAAAAAAAAATGACAAAGAGGATGAAGACAGAAACACAGAGCTGCAATAGTTTGTGCGGGCTTTAAAAATGGGAACAATTTTAAAGTTTTAGGTGTTTAAGTGTTACATGGACAGGTCGATACTAAACTAATAAAGAAAAACAGTCTGAGCTTTAAGGAAATAAAAAAAAAAAAAAAGAAATGGATGCAGCTAAAAAGGAAATCAAAGGCTATAAAAGTCACTTTGTCTATATATGTTGCACAGCTGCAATAAAAACTATAGGAGCTCTCACAGAATGATTTTTTTTTTTCAAAATAAAAGCCAGCGAAGAAAAATGCACAAAAAGGAAAATAGTTCATTATAGATTAATGGGAAAAGAATAACATTACAAAAAGGCAATATAACATGAGATAAGCTAAGATCTTAACATTGACAAAAATATTATTTCTATTTAATAAAGATAGATTTTATTATTATTGGAAGAATGAAACATTAATATTATTAGATCCTGCTAGCAGCAGTGCTCGCCCTGCAAGATAAATCCTATACTTTTTACAGTGAGGGGGTCATGATCAACATTTAGGTTTTGCTTTCGTAACAAAACCTAAACGTTATTCAGTTTCATCATGTGTCGCATTGAGGAAATCTTCCACCAGAGCAATAAAAGACATTTTACAGGGTGAGTTCTGCCTCTATACATAGATCCCAAAGCCCACGTGGCCTCCCCGGAGACGCCATCTGTGAGGGCAAGCTTAGAGGCACGCCTGTATTGTTTACCTGCTTAGCTACATTCTACTCCATAAAAGACGGTTAAAATGTCAGACAAAACCAACACAAATGGCTGTTAAACCACCCAATAACGGTACAGAGATGGTTTGGTTAAACAAACGAGACGAAACGAAATGCATCAGTATTAATCCGTACTAAGTTTGTCAAATCAAAATGACCGCTGACCACAAAGACCTTCCTGCTATAACGTACACAGACATTCTAAACTATCTGGTTTGTTCCTAAAGTGCTTATCCTATGGAAGAGTAAAAGGCTTTCAAATAACTCAAGGAGTAAAACCAGTTTGTGAATGGTTGTGTGAAAGTTGTACAGCATGACGGCAAATTCGAAAGTGCTTATGACACGCAGGGTATGTAAAACTATAAACAGGGCAATTTGTACCATGGATTTCAATAGGAGGGGAGGAGGGGGGACCCCGGCGGGCACCGCAGCTGGGGAGATCCACGAGAAGGGCCCGGTGCGCCCAGAGTCGCTGCCGCCGAGACCTGGCTCCCTCTGTCCGGCACCCGACACCACCCCGCACACGCTGGGTTGCCCGTCCGCTACAACCCCTGGTGAAGGGAGCCGACAACGGCGACAAGGCCAGGGAGTAGGGGGGAAGCAGCCCATAGACTGTAGTGGCGGCGCAAGCCCAGCCCCGCTTCGCACCCAAGCCCTGAGAGCCAATTCTTATCCCAAAGTTAGGGATCTGACTTGCCGACTTCCGTTACTAAAGAATTCACGTTTAACTGAACTATCGCGGCGATTAGTGCACCATTAACCCAACACAAAATTACCATATTGTTCTCTTTTAGCTGTAAACAGAGGCTAAACTCATTTCAGCTGCCCACAGCAATGGCGCCGGGTCAGGAAATGCCCATATGTTGTGACGTCATGTGGGAACTATGTATACACACACTTAAAGTAGTTTCCCTAATATTGACTGAATACACTAAAAGCCTCTCACCAAAAGTTCCCCCCTTCTCCTTCCTTAAGATGACAGGTTCCTCCATTGTGGCATGGGTTGCTGATGCAGGCGTGAATGGGCTCCTCACAGTTTTGGCCCTGCACATGAACACAAACACATTTCCATAGGCTTTAAATAGGCAGCAGCTTGCTATAATTGCTTTGTGTTGCATCAGTTGTCTGAGAAATAGTTTTCACTTATCTGTACGCTCCGCTCGTCCAGAAACTTCACAAATGCATTCAAATGACTATTGTGGAAATGAGATCGACCTTGGCATGCATGGTGAATGTGTAAGTTTGTACTGTATCCATTTGCTCAAGTTATATCCTGCTGATGTTAGCGCGACAAGTGAAAAGCTACTTCTTCTGCTTTGAGTTTAGGAAGAACATTGAGTGGAAGAGAATGCAGTTTTTTGTCTGTGCCGTGTGTACCTTGTATCCATAAGGGCAGCTGCAGCGGTAGTAGTGCACAGGGTCGTTGGTACACGTGCCGTCGTTCTTGCAGGGGTTGGACAGGCATGGGTCACATTTGGCCTGGATACTTAAATCCACTGGGCCTGTGAGATGCACCCACACCCACACACACACACGTATAAGATGTATCCATATGTTACCATGCATTTAACTGGCTACAATACACAAAGTTGCAGACACTTACAGACAGCTGTGCAACAAAAGGAACCTGCATTAACCTTGTTCAAATGCCTGCTTTTCTGCAGATCAATTGTTGGTGTTTCCGTCTGTTTTGTAGTGTTCTTTGATTTGAATTAATTAACAAAATGTAAGTTACAAAATAAATTAGAGAGTAACTAAACCCCTGCTTTCTCCTGACCTGCCAATAGGAGGGAAATTCCAAAAAATGCCTTGATTAGGGGCGGGGCTCCTGGAGCAGTTAAGACACGCCCAGTCTATACTATAAAATCTCCAATGAACAATCTATGCTATGTTAACTAGCTACTCATTACTCAATATACCTCTCTATTCACTATTCTCTCAATCCAACCTACTCACCACAGATTGTAGAGCCCACAGGTGTTAGTTTTTATAAAAGGGGCGGGGCTAACAGTTCTTGTTTGTGACGCAAGATAGTCCCAAAACATCACATGATCTAGTTTTCAGCCAATAGCAAAAATCTATTGTAATAGTCTGGTTTCAACCCATAGAGGGTATGCCAATATGATAAGCCAATTTGACACACTTTGATGAAAATCTATATACATTGTATATTAACAGTATAAAAATACATTTGTATTCAGCGAAAAAAGGAGTGGTTTTGGGGTTGAGTTACTCATTAACTTTTAGATTTTAAAAACAAGATTTGCAGATATTACATCAGAGTACGTAAGAGACATGACATTTTCTTTACAGAAAACACACATATCCCCAACATCAACATTCACTGGAGTAAAAGCACAAAGCTGGAATAAACACAAGGGCCAAGAGGAAGTCACAGAGACTTTGAGCGATCAGGGTTCAAATGAGAAGTGGGAAAACTGGGCAGGGGGTAGACTCTAACTAAGGGATTAGGAGCCATTGAAGGGTTACTGGGATATGATGGGATACTTTACCTGGCACTAGAAAACCACAAGGCCCGGGGACATCTACAGTGCGTCAGTTAGGTTAGGTCAAAAATAGGTTTCAGTCATGTTATTGAGTGAATTAAGCAAAAAAAATGATTTAACAGCCAGCAGTAGGGATGCTAGAGTCACAATCTGCAGGTTTATAAATTCAAATAAATCAAATAAACAATAAATGTCATTGGAAAAAATTGGTCTCTCAATCATAAAAAATAGAAATAGTTTTTTTCTTTGCAATTTATTAAGAAAGAGCTTTACTACTGTTCTAAAATATGTGATTGCAATTTTTACGTTATTTCTATGAGATTTGAAGAATAGTCCAATTACCACTGGTCCGAGCAGAAAAGCTCAAAGTAAAGACTTGATTTAAACAGTCAAGACTGGTCTTTCTGGTTTCATTGATGACTTTTTGTGGAAATAAACTCGCACACAAATGACGAGAAAATCTCTGGACTAGCATCTGGGCTAGATATTTGTGTTGTGAACACCAAGTGAATACTACCTTTACATTTGTTTTTATGTTGAGATTTTGTTGTTTAATTATGTTTTCCCACTTCAAATTGCAGCATTACAGAAGCTTCAATCAACTGCCACAGCACGATGAGCTCTTAATATTAGATATGGTTCATGTTAGCTGTGATCTCGTTCAGTACAGCTATTTCCCACATGGTAAAAAGGACAAAGACTATTTGTCTGTTAACGGTTGGACACTGAGTGCAATGGCAGAGAATTCTGCCTACTTTTGTTCAGTAAGGCTTGAGTCTCCAGTTCCTTTTGTTTCTTTGAGTAGTTTAGCGTTACTATTTTTCTTGATCTGACTTAATAAACTGTTTGAAGCTTAGTTCCAGCGAGATTCATTTTGTATTTTTTTTTAGAATAGTATGTTAAATTGAGGTTTTGTTTAATCAGACAAGGTTTCCAGAAATATCTTGCCTGAATAAACAAAACCTTAAAGGTGCAGTCCGTAACTCTTATAAAAGTGACTTTTTGTCATATTTGCTAAAGCTGTCGCTATGTAAGGACAGCTTTACATCAAACTAGTAGTTTGTGTGAAAAAAACAGATTCATTGAGTCCCCCCTGCTTCTCCTGCAGCCTTTGGCAGATCGCCAGAATGCACCGCGACCAAGCTAAAAGAACCAATCAGAGCCAGGATTGTGTTTGATGGGCTGTCTGACAGCTGTTGCTCACAGTCCCCAACCCTTTCCAGTGGCTGGAGCGCAGTTTTTACAGTGTATGGTCTGGAGGAGCAGAAGATGGAACTGGTGACTTTTCTGGTTGAAAGGTAATTACTGCTGCGTGATTTACAATATGTTTGATTCGTAATTGTTACACTAGAACTCTGTGGTGCATGTGTTGTTTGTGTGCGCGTAGCAGCCTCCGTTTGGCTGCTGTAAGTGACACTGTGGTGTTGCTGCTGCTGCTGCTGAGGTGTGTGCACATTGAGAGAGAGAGAAGCGCTGCAGTAATATGCTTTTAACACAGCATGTTATATTACTGTGATGTTGGTGTCGGACTAACGTTAGCTTGTTAGCTCCTCTGAGGGAGGGACTTTGGAACGTTTGGAGGCAGGGCAGGAGAGCAGCGTGGATGGAGGGGGAGGGAGGGATCTGAAAGTCACGGACTGCACCTTTAACTTGACATACTAGTTTGAAGATTAATTTGTTGTTCATCCACTTAGCTGTTTTATTGACAATGATAATGTTATGATTGACTGGGTGTGCACGTGATAAGCATTAAAAAAAATTATTAGATTTTTGATTGTGGAATTAAACAATCATATCCTTGCATTATTTTTAAATTTTATTTTTAGACTATCTCAATACGTAGTGAGAATAATTAAGCTACAAATATAAAAAACAAGATTTGTTCATATTTGTGAGAGCAGAAATGAATATTTTGTGAGTTCTACATCCTGTTGCTGTCTCTTCAGTTGTGTGTAATTTGCTTTAATATAACATAACTGCGTTCCTTTGCTGCTGTGTTAGTTTACCTGTGCAGGTGAACTTCTTGGAGGGTGTGGTGAGGAGCAGTTTGTCAGTCATGTCACCAGGCCCGGTGCAGCGGGCGATGCCTGGCTCTTTGTATCCACTCTTGACCCAGTCGGACAGCCACTGCATGTGGCAGTCGCAGTGAAGAGGGTTTGCACCCAGAGCTCTGTAGGACGATAGTGGAGAGCAAACAAAAAGGTAAAGTTTGTGTCCAAATTATCATTCATTTAACTCCACACAATGAAACACTTAAAGCTGCAATATGTAACTTTTTTTGGCATCATTTGGTCAAAAATCTATAACCATCTTTGAGCGTATTGTAATCAAAGTGTTCTGAGTGGACAGTGAATCTCATCTCCTTCGCCTGGCTCTGTAAAATGACATTTATAAATTCAGAAGCGTGACGTGTGCTCCATGAGCTGTGTTTGGCGTTACTATTGCCTGCTCATCTGAAGTCAGACATGTTCAGGTACCCTCGGTAGTAAAAGTGTAATGACGGACGTCCGATCAGAAGTCTCCATAACAGCGTTAGACACAACAGTTACACGGCAAATCCAGTGGAAAAAGGCAGACCGAGGTGGAGAAACAAAACACTGAGGAGGAACGGACTGCTTTCGCTTTGTGTCCTTGCGGACCTCAGTGACTACGCAGGGTCTGCACCACACACACACACTGGTGTCAGAGAGAGTGATAACAGACAGGATGAATCGCGTGTAAACCAAGAGAAGCTTATTTAAGGTGATGGTTATCAGTGATGGTTATCAGTTCGCTCAGAGCGGCAGGCAGCTGGGATCACATCCCCCTATGTGTGATCTCTGGAGGGGACGAGCCGACGGCAGCAGCTGCTGCTGAGGGCACTAACTACAGAGTGATACGTGTATTCACGTTAGAGTCTCTGAATCTCCAAAAACACAAGATAAAGTCCATACAATTGTCACTGGTCTATATTGAGAAAAAAGTTGCTAAGAGCGCTCACAAACGGTAAGGGAGGTTGAATTTCAATTTTTGTTTCAAAACAGAGTGGAGAGAGGATTCTGCAAACTGCAGCTTTAATACTCACTCATTTACAAGCGAAAATAATTAAATCACAGTTACTAGGATCACTTAGAACCTCCATAAAAAAATAAAAAAAAACTATTACTGCACTGAAAAAATGCCAACAATTATTTTTAGTGCTGCGATTCTAAATATCTAAATACAAACGTATGGCTATTTAGGTTGGCAATATCATAAGTTATGACAGTGTTATTATAAATATAACAGTAACCAAGCATGGAAATGATATAACCTGAACTAAATTGAAGCGATTGCGTGTGTTACTTACAGATGGGAAAGAGATGAGAGGTCTTTGAAGGCTCCATCCGGAATGAGTGATATGTCGTTACCATGAAGAGACCTGACAGCAGGTAAGGAAGAGAGCAAAGGAATGTTCACTTTTAAGAAGGTTTTGTTTTCTCATATATAAGTGTGTCTCTAACATATCAGGTGGTAATGGCAGTGACCCTTTTTTTGTGAAATACTCACAGCAAACGAAGAGACTTGAGTCCATCAAACGCTCTAACTGGTATGCAGCGCAGTCGGTTGTAGCTCAGAATTCTTCACACACAAAGTGTCGACAAAGGGAGAGATTTTAGTTTCAGATGTTTTTTAAATACAGAAACACTGTGGGACAGTATGTTAACAACCTCATTAGACTGTGAGAAGACGCAAAGCCGCAAAAAACACACACGCACGCACAAGATGCACCTACACAAACACTAAGAAACCCTTTCCTAAAGTTAAAATTTACAAGATTTTCATCTGCATTTTAAACCGACCGCTGAGAAACAACAAACCCTGTTAAAAAAAACAAGTCTTCAAATTAGAGAAACAATTCATTGATGTATTCCACACAGCTTTTGTTTGATTCTAAGCAGAAGGATGTTACTAAATGAATGTAAAAAAACAATTAGTGCCTAAATTAGATCTCATGGATCATTTTAAAGCTCATTATCAGTACTTCAGTTTGTATGTATTCAAATAAATATCCAGCATTATCTGTGCATAATGATGACTCATGATGAGTCATCAGAACATCCTTTTGCCTCCAGGATAAAACCTTTTTTTGGATTGATGCTGCGGCTCTAAATATAAAGTCACAGCTCTATATACAGTATGTACTTATGGGCTGCATTTCAAGTTCTCCAAGTTATTCCACATAAGGGCTGATTCTACACAGTCTGGGATCTCTGTTCGCAATATGTTGGACCCACATTTTCATTAACTCTTTTTAAAGGATTTGTTAGTTGTGAATATTTTGTTCCTGTCTCATCACTAAATGCAAATGTAATAGCTTTCTGTGCATTAATACTACTAACAAAGGGAATACTGTAGCTTTGGGACCTGTATAAAGCACTATTATGCTTTTTGTGAGCTTTTGTGTTGTTTGTTCATAGAATGAAAATATAATTTATTAAAAAACAAAAGAAAAAAACATCTCTACATCTTCTGTATTAGATTAGCTATAACCAAGACCATGATTCGTCCTACGCCAGAGCTCACAAAAACTCTGAAAACTCTATATTATGCTTTCCTTCTAAATCTGGGGTATGACATTACCTGATGATGTCATGGTTTTACAGGAAAGGTAAACACTTATTATTAATTTTTGCTTCATTGAGAACAAATCTTTACGTTACAGTTTTTGTTTTTGTTTTATTATCTGAACACGCTTCTGGTTAAGGTAAGTAAAGATGATTACAATTCTTTAGCATCATGTCAATAAAGTACCATCATTTTCAAACTACAAGCCGCTACTTTTTTCCCATGCTTCGGCTTAAACAGTGACGTGGCTAATTTTTAGACCAGGTGGACTAAGGAAACTGTTAACATGAATCGTTTGCGCTCAAACCGAATCATTCTGATCAGTCATTTTGTCGATGCACACACCCTCATTATGGCAAAGACACTAAGAAATTTTGTCAGAGAGAGAAAGAGTGAGACCAGTCACGGAGCGGATTTGATTTTGTTTTGATCTCCGCTCCATCTACAGTGAAAGTCAGCCAGCATGAAATAAAGAAACAATAAACAGCATAAAATTGCCAAATATCCATGTTGCATCTGTTTAGAAGCGATCGCGTCCATATTCTGACTCATAGTCCGGACTCGATGTGAGAGCAGAGGGAGTGGTGTATGAGTCTGGATCTAGTAATAAGTGACCATAAAAAGCTGTAAATTGACTAATATGCAGACATGGGGAAGTGAGGAGGAAACATCATGTAGAGAAGGAAACTTATCAGTTGAAACTTGGGAAATCTCTGTGAAACGTAACTTGAGTACAGCAGCCCGCCTACATGCCCGTTCTGATTGGCAGACTCGTCTGAAGGGCTTCTTCATCAGCCAATAGAGTGCGGCCTATGTGACGGGGTGGCCTTTGTGGGGATTTTTCTTGGAAAATGGCTAAATTATTGGAATGCGGTCAATACAGCGGTGCGCTTTATAGCCCGGAAATTACGGTAGTCTACTTGGCATTTTGTGTGAATATTTCAATCTCTCAGTCAATTTGTGATCACTCTGAGGCAAATAAAGTAAGTAAACTTACTTAAGTCTAAGAATTAACTGATGCCCCTAAAATGATATAAATACATACACAATACAATAAGAATGTGATAAATAACCTCATGGACATGAGCTCTACACATGTAGGATATTTTCACACAAACATGTGAATTGTACGAACACACACACATATCCACACTTCTTGCAAAGGCGTTGCTGTAAAAGCCAGACTCACAGGGTAAGCAGCTCGGACATGTTACTGAGGCTGTGGTTGGACAACGTGCTGATCTGGTTGTTACTCAAATCACTGGAAAGAAAACAACAAGTACAAAACACACACACAGGCAGCACGGTGAAGACTAGCATAAACACATGCACAGTTCACATAAACACTTTAACACAGAGCGCCTGTTAGTTTGGGTCTTCAGAGGCAGTAAACACAAGCCAAGTTTTTAAAACAAACATACAAAAGTATGTGTGTTTGATCTGCGTGCGATATCAGAGGCTGTGTGGCGGACACTCACATGAGAGTTAAGTGTTTGTAATCGGAAAGCTCCACTGGAACCTGAGTGAAGTGATTACCGTCCAAATACCTGAGAGATGAAAAGAAAGGGAGAGAGATAAGAGTTGACTTTATTAAGATTATACAATAAAACAAACAAACAGTTGATTTTGAGCTGCTGTGACTAAGCGTGCTGCCATATTTAGGCCCAACATGAACCCTAACCCTAGCAGGCAGGATTTACAGTAATGGTAGCACCTACAGTAGAAAACCCATGCCTGCACCGGAATAAGTTCCAGATCGTGGCCCTCATATATCAACCGTTTGTACGTTCAGATCTGAGCGTACAATGTGCGTTCAACCATATTCACGCAAACTTCGGTATTAATCAATTTTGCCGTGAGCGTGCGCTACGATCAGATCTCACGTCAGGTCTGACCTCGTGTACGCAAATCTGAGTGTGTGGATTTGTGGTTAAGCACAGCAAAATCTGACTGAGACTGAAAATAAGTATTAAACAAACCTCTGCTGTCATTTGAGCATAAGCAGACACACATTCAGAACAGATCAAAATGGATCATTAAAATAAATTAAACAAAATAAATTGAATTTCCTAAAAGCCCCGCGTGCACACACTCACACACATGGGAGTGCAGCATTGTATTAGACCGGGGGAACGCTGCTGTGCATCATTCATGCTTTTAAAATGTAAAGCTTAAACTTCTACAAATGCGCTCCAGTCTTTAATCAGTAATATGATGGTGTATAGGTGAAATTGGCTAAAGGCAAAATAAACAGTCAAAGGACGATGTCATTTTTAAGGCTTTTTTAAAGGGTTTTGTTCATTTCTTCTAATGTGTTATTTATTGCCAAAAGCATGCGGACAACTGATGCTGACATAAACGGTATATTTCCGTGTGTCTCGCCAGGGTCTCTGCTGTTAAATTACACAGCGCGCACAGGGGGGCAGACGTCACCAATGAGCGTCCCCAACAGGGACAAACACGGAGCAGTAAAATGCTGTAAACATGGGAATGCTGCAAAACTATACCTTTAAGTCCAGTTTTCACACTGTCAAAAAGCACATCTTTGTTTTGCTCTACCTCAGATGTGAGAATTTTCTTTTTCTTGCCAGTGTTGGTTTGACCTCAGTGGACTTGGCCTCCGAACCAGGACGATATAAGGGCGTAACATGTTCATGACGATCGAATTCAACTCCCGCATTTATCAACACCCGATCATTTGTACCCCGGGATTGGTCAAATAAGAATTTTTCATGAATCACACATTGGTCCTGTCGTACGACCAAATGGGCACTCAGATTTACAACCATTTTCATGCAAGGTTGATAAATGAGGGTCTTCTGTGGGAAACGTGATGTGTCCAATAGTATTGTGAAACAAAAGTGCCAACCCAAGCCCTTCTAACTGTTTAAGAACTCTGACAATAAAAATAAGTAGAAAAAACGTGAGCTATGTAGAAGATAAAATCCAACCATGAGGGAAATTCCAAATGTCCAACTGTGTGCGCAGTCATTAACGCCACAGCAATAATAAACACTGGAGTTTATTACTCCCATAGGTTCATTTCTTCTGTTTCTTACATTCACACAGACACATTATACACATGGTTCACTTTCACTTTGTAGCATGGTGCTATTAATGCAGCACATTAATTAAGCCTCTCGTTAGTACTGGGCAAACTGTGGTTCCCACGGTGACACAGTGAAAGGATATTCACCACCACCAAGACTCCTGCTGAGTGCTTAATATAGAGCTATAACTCATCTGTTTTTAAAACATCTGTGTGAGAATTGTTGCGTGAGGACAATCCTCTGAAATAAATCCTTCTGAACACATCCTAAAGTGTGCGTCAGTATGAAACATTTCATACAAGATTGAAGTTTTTTACCTGCACCTGTCATAACAATTACCCAACTATACAAATGATTCTATGATCTGTAGCTAATTAAGTGAACCAGCAGTCGACTGGCTTCCTGTCCAGGAGGTGACCCGCTTTACACCCGATGTCAGCTGGAATGACTTTGTTTCATTATTCAGAGGCTGACACTGATGATGGATTAATACCATCTGCACGCAAATGGGTTCTTGTGTGCAGAGAGTAGAGATGGATTAAAAAAGACAAAATACTTTTCAATAATTAATGAATGAATGAATATGTTGTATTTTCCTCTCCACTAATACAGAACGTGAGCCGGGATTACATTAGACCATCGTGAGTCGGGTGAGTTTTACCCAACTGCTTCCGACAAAATTAAGGTATTTTAATAGAAAACAGTTTCACAAGCCTTTTTCATGGCAGTTTAATCCTCCTTTATATTTCTAACACTTTAAATTTCAAATGTAATGCTCAGATTTATACAAGATTTTTATATTTAGAATGAATGAGTGAACTTTTTTTCGAACGCGTATCGTATATAAAAATATACAGTATATATAAAAAAATACAAGAAAATCAAAACAAACATTAACAAATTATGCACAAGTTTGACAAAGAGTAGGACTAAGTATACGCTTCTTTTTTTAAATCCATACCCCTTTTTAACTCCACATTTTTTTTCCATTTACATGCTCCCTTTAGGTGATGTCATTCGAAAATACAACATCCATTTTCACTGTTATGCAGACGACACACAGTTATTCGTCCCAATTAAGCCCGGTGATCAGTCTAATATAGCAGCCCTCCACAACTGTATCACAGAAATAAAATACTGGATGTCAGACAATTTTCTCCAACTCAATCAGTCAAAATCTGATGTCATGTCCATCTACAAAAAAAAAAAAATATTTTGGAAAGCCTTGGTGATTTAACACCTCAGCCAAAACCGTTGGAGTCATTTTTGACCATGATCTGAGCTTTGATCTGTATGTAAAAAAAGTGGTCCAGACATGTTTTTATCATTTGAGAAACAAGTCTTTCATCTCAAACACAGATTTGGAAAAACTCATCCATGCTTTTATTTCTTCACGCCTCGACTATTGTAATAGCTTATACACCTGTCTCAGCCAGAAATCACTTCAGTCCAAAATGCTGCAGCTCGGCTTTTAACTAAGTGTAAAAATGTGACCACATCAGCCCTGTTTTAGCATCCCTGCACTGGCTGCTCATTCATTTTAAAATGATTTTATTTATTTTTAAGCCCAAACTTGGGCTAGCCCCAGCCTATATTTCAAACATTTTATCTTCACACAAACCAGCTGGCAGTCTGAGATCCGCTGGTAAGGTCATGTTAGCTGTTTCAAGGTCAAGGCTGACAACAAAAGGCGACAGGGCCTTTGCAATCAGGGCCCCTAGACTCTGGAACAATCTGCCAGAGGAAATCAGGCTTTCAGAGTCTGTTCCTCGTTTTACCTCGCTCCTCAAGACACACTTTTACAATGTAATGTTTAAGTTAATGGAATGTTTTAATTTGTACGTATTTTCCCTGTGTGCTGATATTTTATGCTGTAAAGCACTTTGTTATTCATATTGAAAAGTGCTACACAAATGAAGTTATTATTATTTTCCCAGCTTGTATTAAACTTTTATTCTATTTAGATTTAAAATATAGTTGAAAAAGGATCAGGAGGTTTGATTTGTATTGCACAATCACGTCTGGTCGTCTGACTGACTGAGAGGCAGCAATGCTAACCAATGTGCCACAGAGTGACCCAGGATTACATAATATCTGATGGATTTATATATTTTATTGTCTAGGACCAAAACCATCCAGGCTGAATAAAACATGCTGCACTTGAACTCACAGCTCTGTGGTTTCCTTGGGGAGGCCTTTGGGCAGCGTGGTGAGACCCTTGTTGCTGCAGCGCACCACGGTGTCCAGACAGGAGCATTCAGCAGGACACCTCAGCACCGGAGAGCAGCTGTTCTCATTATTCCCTGTGGGGCACAGATCATAAAAATCCACAATGAAGAATTCCATATATCAGCTTTATTTCACTCCTGTTTTACCTTCTTCACAGGCAAAGTCCTGGACGGCCACATCCTGGATGGGGATCTCCTTCAGAAAGTACGGGTTCTGGCATCGAGGGTTACCCGTAACGATGCGCTTTCTTCTCAGCCAATCGCCGAGCCAAGCCAGGTGACAGTTACAGTTAAAGGGATTGGCCAGCAGGTTCCTGCAGAGCAAAGGAGAAAATGAGAAACAAGTTCCTGTTTAATTTTAGTCAATATACAGTATATTTACACATATCACGTTATTTATACGCACAGAGTGGAAAGGGAATGAAGAGTGTCGAAGGCGCCGGGGTTCATAGAGGTGATCTGATTGTCGTAAAGTGACAGGAGACGCACTGAGCTCAGCCCCACGAAACTGCTGTTGCTCACACAGCTGATACGGTTACTCCTCAGCATACTGGACACACACACACACACACACACACACACACACCACATTATGGAACGCATTACAAGTACTCACGTTACTGTAATAGAGTAGCTT
Source organism: Gouania willdenowi (assembly GCF_900634775.1). Lineage (NCBI taxonomy): Eukaryota > Metazoa > Chordata > Actinopteri > Blenniiformes > Gobiesocidae > Gouania > Gouania willdenowi. The sequence continues at coordinate 29,273,838 of NC_041044.1, forward strand.
TCATGGGTGCTTGTACTTTCAGTATATTTAAAAATCAGAAATTGTACTTGTAGGAAGTAAAGTAATTAATCATCGGTTCTGAGTAAATTTTTTGTTTTAAAATAATCAATGGACATTGTGAAACTAAAAGAAATGAAATAACCAGATAACAATCAAATGCATCACATCATAGTCGACCAATCAGATTAAACGTAATGCATAGCACAAAACACCATTGAATGCTGGTTATTTTCTCTGTTTTGGAGTTCATAAATGTAGATATACTTGGAACCCGATAATTTATTTCTTATTTTTTTATTGAATTCATAGTTGTTTTTTTTTTTGTTTTTTTAATAATTACACGTTATTTTATACAGATGCCTTTGTAGAAAACAGATGAAATTCTAACTGTGCAAGATTTTCCTTTTTAAATTTATACATGAGATGTTTACTGTATGCAAGGGAACCATGGTAACATTTATTCCCAAAAATAAATGTGAGAGGGTGAAAGTAACTTTTACTTTAAGTATTATTTAATTGAGCTACTATTTACTTGTACTTGAGTATTTTATGTGTGACGTATTTGTACTTCCACTTAAGTAGGATATATCAGTATGGGATGTGTGTGTATGTGTGTGTACCCACAGTGTGCGTAGGCCACCCAGTCCCTTCAACATGCGGTGGTGTATGTTCTCCAGTTTGTTGGAGGTCAGGATCAGCTCATTGACCCCTGAGGCTCCTTCAAACGTCCCCTCCTCGATGTCAGTGATGCGGTTGTTGCTCAGGTTACTGAAAAAGGAGGAAGCAGTGAGGACAAGATTGGGTAGGCGGTGTAAGGATATGCATGGAAACAAAAAAACAGAGATTCAAAGTTGTGGGATGAGGGTGGAATCATTGACAGAAGGCAAAATGCACATAGTTATGTTGACATGTGGTTACTTTGTGAGACCTGAGAATGACTGCTTTTTTTGTGTGTTTTGATTGTTCTTGTTACATTTATGCATCTGACTCACATCTTCCTGAGTTGAGGCAACTTTTTGAAGATTCCAGTCGCCTCGAGCACAGTGAACTCATTGTTGTTCAAACGCCTAAGAATAAAGGAGAGAGGGAGAAGAAGAGAACACAGACAAAGACAAAAAGAAAACAAGCAGATTAGACGCACAGGGATCAAGACTGATGTAAGTTTTTTATTTTTCTTCCACTAAACACAAAGATACACACTGTAGAATTCATTCTGACTCACAGTTCAGCGGTGTATTGAGGAATGTGATCTGGGATTTTGGTGAGTTTTTGGTTGGAGCAGTCCACTGTCGTGCCCTCACAGCGACACTTCTCAGGACAGGCTAGGTCAGCAAAGCAGTCGCCTCCCAGTTTACTGCGGTAATCCTCGGTACCTGGTCACAAATATACCCCACACACATCAGTGAATGCCCTCACAGGATGAGAGTCGACCCCCAGCATTTACTGGTATCAATCCGTGTATCATTCTTTCATTTGTTTTTCATTATGTTACAAAAACATGAAAAATGAAAAAAAAAACACTCATTATTTGATATGTGTTTCCAAAACCAAAATAAAAAAAACGTCTTGTTTTTCAAATTCAAGCTCTTTTTCTTTGGTACAGAAAATTAAAAAACGGAAAACAAACACCTTTATCCGTTTTCTCCATTACCGATTGACCAATTGGCCGAAGTATGTGACCCGGAAGTGAAGCGCTACACATTCCGAGATATCTTTAGCTTTGCAACACTTAGGGGTCTCTAAATCCTCCGAAATGTCCGTGAGGAGGTTCTCTGCCCAACACCAGCTAAAGCGAAAAGGACACGGTTCAGATGCACAGTTGGAAGCAGCGATCTTGTCATGCCGAACTGCCGTTAGCGTCAGATGAGAGTACACTTCCGGGTCACGTACTTTGGCCAATCGGTAGTGTTCATTTTTTGTTTACTGTACGGCAGCAAAAGAGCTTGAATTTGAAAAACAAGGCGTTTTCCGTTTTTTTCATTTTGGTTTTGGAAACAAATATCAAATAATGAGTTTTTTTTTTTTTTTTCATTTTTCATGTTTTTGTTACATAATGAAAAAGGAATGAACGAATGTTACATGGATTGGTATCGTCTCCTGAATTACCAAATCGCAAATGTGAAATTAAAGACCTAATACGATGGAAGAATTTCAAATTGATGCTAATAAACAGCGTTGCTTTTGATACTTTGATCCTTAATGAGAACACAACCAACGCTCTTCATAGCATCATTTTAAAACACTGCCTTTAAATGACAAAGACACACAAACTTACGCACACGCACACACACACAGACTGAGAAGATCAAAACATGCAGCCACATGACAACAAACCGACTGGAGCTTCTTTGTCCTGGCAGACTCTAAAGAAAATGTTAATGTTAGAAACCCTGGCACAGATCAGGCACCATCAAAAGTAAGAACACAGCAGGGGAATGTAACTTACACACACACACACACACACAGAGACAATTACAAACAAACGTTTGCTGTCTTTTGCGTGTCTGCCATGCTGTAGGGGTTTGCAGGGCCGTTCCATGGTGCTTGACAGAACCATGTTCCACTATAGGAACCTGGCAGCCACATGGTTAGATCAAGCACAAAGGAACAACCTGCTGACTGACTGACTGCTCCTCCACTGGAACACAGGGGTGGGAAGAGCAGACGGAGAGGCGGAGGAGGAGAAACCAGAGTGGGATCGGGAAGAAGGAAAAAAAATGACAACAAAGAGGATAAAAAGGAGGCAGCAAGTGATTTTAAGATGTTGGTTTAGGTTTTCCAGTTCAGAGGAAGAGAAAAAGTGAGAATAAGAGGGAAAGGTTTAAGGTTGGATGCAGTTAGGACTAATGAGTGGGACAATGTGTTAGGAAAAACAAAAGGTAGATGAATAAAGGAGAAGAAATGTGTAAGGGTTAGGGTGAATGAGGAGAGCCAAAACCATGACAGGGCAATAATCAGTCTGTAATTCTAATGCATGGTATTAGCTAAGACTAGGTGAAGCCAAACTTAGTGGGATATTTTCTTTAATGGTCACATATTATGGTATTATTGTTCATTTGCTTGTTATTGTTTTTTTTGAGCTTGTTTCTTTTCTTTTTTTTGAATGTCACTGTAAACCATTATACTGTCATTGAAAAAAACAATGAAAAAATTATTATTACCTACACCAAGGAGGTTATGTTTTGCCGCCTTCATTGCATCTAAAAGTTAATTTTTTTGTTTGACTGTACAGTTTAACTAAAAAACTAATTTGATAAGATTGACAGATTTTGATAAAATTTTCAGGAAATATCCCAAATGGGTAAAGGATTATATTGTTTGGATGATCCGGATCAATATACTGATTCTGGATTAGTTTAAAAAATTCAGAAAAATCATATCTTGGTTAATAATTGACTGATTGACTGTAAGAAATTTAACTAAGCTATGTCGGGTTGAGTCCTCCAACCGAGTTTCATCCAGATCGGATCCAGATGGCATATCACCGGTAAATCGGGTGTTTTCTGAAACACACTACATTTGGAATTATCGCATTGTTATTAATGAGGATAAAAATTTCTTACAAGCCTTTTATTTTTTCTTACAAGCCTGTAAAGTGAAACTGATAATGGTATCACTAATCCAGATAACTACCAATATCTAGCAAAGAGAATATACGGCGCTTGGCGGAGGTTTGTCATCTCTGAGTTATTATTATTATCATTCATTTAAGGCTGTAAAAAGACAAAGGAAGGAAGGGTTCTTGCAAAGAAAGAAGATAAATGGACAAGAAGACGAACAACAGGAGGTCCAGTAATGTTTACAAGGAAAAAGTGGGAAAAAAGGAACAATGATTTTAATTTTTAAAACCCCAAACAACAGAGCAGGACCAAAGCAGCTGGAGCAGACGGGATGGAGGAGAGTTACAGCAGTACTATACGTAAGAGAAGCCCTGACCTCTGGGCACCACCAACAAACACATGTACACACACACGCACACACACACACACACAGAGCGACAAAAACAGGAGAAAACCTCGTCAATCATCATTGATCATTGTATGCTAGTGTATGTTTCATCGATGGTTGTCGTAGGTAATAAAGACACGAGGAGTCACGAGTACAGGGGTCAAAGGTCAGAGGTCAGCTCAGGGACAACAGGTGAGGGATCTGAAGTTGACGTGGAAGCGTGTGTGTTCATGTGTGCATGTGTTACTTACAGCCGACATGGTGTACTCCTGAGTGTGTTAGAAAGGCAGTGGGAGAAAGAAGACGGATTTCACAGGTTTATTTGAATAGGAGGAGAGAGGGCTGATGAAAGCACCAGAAAAACAGCTGCACTTTGTGCTGAAATACACACTGTGTCCCCAGGCAGTGATTTACTTTAAGGACTAAGGACTCGTGAGGAGTGAAAATCATGCTGGCATAACATGACACAGGATAGGCCGACTCATCCAACACACACCTCAGGCTTACTTTTGCATTTAGCAGATTGTGAAAATAGATGCACGCACCGCACACCTTAAATAACAATAGCCTGCTCTAAACACTTTGTTTTGGGCCTCTTTGAACATTATTCACATGAATTAAAACTCACGAGACCCAAACCAAAAGTGTTTGAATGGGAAATGAAAAGAAGGTTCAATTTACGTTCTTTTTTTCGGCTAAAGAATATGAGAAAGACTCATAAATAAGACAACACTTATTGTGACGTCACTAAAAGAACTTGGTTAAAATGACTGATGTCGTGCTACACAATAAAAATACGTTTGTTCAACTTTTCAACCACAATCATTACTAAATTATTCTGCCTCGCCTCATATCTCAGGTTTCGAGGCTTTGAAATCTTGTCCCCATGGTGAACATCAGAGTTAATGATTTCAGTGTGCACACACACACACACACACACACACACACACACACACACACACACACACACCAGGCCTCCTCTGTGTGCAGCCAGGGTAATGACCGCCTTTAGCCCTGCGACTGATCTCATATGCATTTCTGATCTGAATATATTACCCAGCTTCCCTCTGAGCACAGTCGCTGTATGACCTTTTGATGTTCAGCGGTGAAAGAAACGGACGCACATGGTCAGGGACACAAGCGCCGACATTAGCTATCATTAGATGTGCTGAGAAGCGAGGAGGAAGCTGTATTGAACCTCGTCTCTGTGATGGATGTGCCATTAAAACCGCCATTTAAATAAAGCCCCACACACAGTTTCCATGGTATGGCAGTTCCTACGTCTGTGAAAGTGAAGAGTACAAATACTGTTGAAAACACACTGCAGAGGAACAAAATCCGATCACTTTTTAAATGTGATGCATTGTGACACACGTTAAAAAGTGCTGGTTCATGCATATCAATCAAGTGTATAAAAGGTCGAGTGAACTATGCTTTAAAACACACACACTCATACACACACTAATGGTTCGTACATTACCTGGGAGGATATATTCTTCTCTCGCTAATGGAGAGGCAGAAAGAGTGAAAGTGAAAAACAACAAAAGACCCAAAGGCAAGACTCAAAATGAGTGTGTGTGTGTGTGTGTAGAAAAAAATTGCAAGAGATCCCAAAGAACTCGCAAATGGGGGCAGAGGTTAATGGAAAGAGACTGAGGGGAAAATCCCAGCAGGAATACACAGAATGAGAGCAGCGGGGAAGATGGTGCGACTTCAATATCATCAATGAGGATCTGTGTGTCTGTAGAATGTGCGTATGTGGACTTCCCGCAGTAGTAACTACTTTTTTATTATTATTGTGTGTGTGTGTGTGTGTGTGTGTGCGTTTTCGTGTACCTGAGCAGCGGAACTTCTTGCTCTTGATCTGACCGATGCGTTTGTTGGCCAGCCTCCGGGGGCTGGTGCAGCGGGCGCCACTGGTCTCGATGGGATTATCTTGCAGGTAGTCAGCCAGCCACTTCAGATGGCAGTCACAGATAAACGGGTTTTGGGCTAAATGACTGATTCAGCACACGCACACGCACACACACACACACACACACACACACACACACACACACACACACACACACACACACACACACACAATGAATGCTGGTTATTTTCTGAGTTTTAGAGTTATTAAATATAGCTATACTTAGAGCCTGAGAATGTTTTTATTTTGAATTTAATTAATTGGCGTTATTTTCTTTAAAAAATATAATTGTAAACAAATGCCTTTGGGGAAAATAAAATAATGAATAAATAATAATAAATTCAATCCAATTGTGCAAGATTTCATCTCTTTCATTTTAAGTACATGAGATGTTTACTGTATGCAAGGGAACCGTGGGAAGATTTATTACAAAACATAAATGTGAAAGTAACTAGTAACTTTACTTTGAGTAATATTTATTTGAGCTCCTTTTTACTTTTACTTGAGTATTTCATGTACGACTCCTGTACGACGCCTCCTGTGCGGCGCGTTTTGAAGCTTTTCGCGCGGCGGATGCTTTTGACGTGCCTCCGGAGCATCCAACGCGGCCGACGCTGGAGTTGGGATTGCTGAACTTTTGGGGCCTATCGCGGCGCGTTGACCAATCAGGAGCTTTCCCCAACCGTGACGTATTCAGAATAATGAGAAGAAGAAAAAAAACTAACCAGTGGCGGAAACAGATAAACAGGCGCTCTTCTACTGGAATAAAGCACCTGTAATTGGTGTCCTGGTAGGAGATGCGAGCACCAATGCCGATCTGCAGGTCGTCAAACTGGGCACGGGAGAGACGGAAATAGCGCTGAAAGCAACTCTCGTCCGAGAGCAGCTCTGGTGAATCCAGTAATGGCGCCGAGGCGCAAATAAAGCCAAGTCATTCTCTCAATAATCTAGAGCCGATGAACGGGAGTCGGAGGCGGCGTGTTCAGCAAGGAACTCCAAACTTTATTCTCCATCAACCCACACTTCTCTAAAGCCCTCTGACATCACAGTGCACACACTGATTCACACCAAAATACATCCGACCGGAAACACAGCCTTCTCACCACAATGGTCCCCACCACTTCACAGTCACTGGGTGAATTATGAACGTAACTGATTGCCACAATATCATCCATTCTATGTACACCAACAGAGAAGCACCTCCCCTCGACGTGCTGGGCGCGTGTCCCGAGCATCTTCAACACTGGTGACAAGCGTCTGTATTCAATGAGCACAAGCGTCCAACTACGTGTGTGAGGCACGATTTTAATGTCCGAAACGCGTTTGGTGAGAACGTACCATAAAATCACCCATGTTTATTTATTCAGCTCTCATATACTGTAGATATCAATGGGTTTAAAAACACAACAACATTATATCAGTTAACCGACATTGGAATAACTTTACCTTTTTATTTGAAGCCTTTAGTGTAGAGCAGGATAAAAGAAAATGCTCAGTCACATTGTAGCTAAAAAGTTTTAAAATCTTTGGAACCCTCCAGGGCTTTTATTTATGTCTGTAGTGATTTGTCTCAAATGTGTACCATCAATCTTTTTTTATCAAAGCCCCAAAGCTGAGCTGAGCGCTTTAAGTGTATACGTACAGCGTTTGGATGGCTCTCAGAGAGGAGAACGTCCCCTTGGCGATGGTTTGGAGCTTGTTGTCGTAAAGCGACAGCAGGTTGAGGTTATGAAGGTCCTGAAAGGCATCTACTCGCAGACATGCTATCTTATTGGCGTTCAGAAGTCTGAAACAAATACATACAGCAGCAGGGATTTGAGTGAGTGTGTGTGTGTGTGTGTGTGTGTGTGTGTGTGTGTGTGTGTGTAAGTAAGTGTGTGTTGGTTTACTCACAGCAGCTGCAGGGAAAACAGTCCCTCAAAAAGACCTTTTGAAATCTCAGTGATTTTGTTCCCATATAGTACCCTGCAGAGTGCAAACACTACATTAATAAATAATGAGTTGGGCCACACACAACATGGCATCGTCAAACACTGGATTTACAATCCAAACAATACACAATATCAGACCTACTCCCACTTCCATCCGTCCCCCGGCAGCTGTTTGTCATCAAAACCTCAAACTATAACATACCTTGGCTTTGATTTCCAAACTCTAATAATAAAGTTGTATTATTTATGGTGTACTTGATAAAGAAAAATTGGATGTGACATTTTTACAAAAACATGTTTCTGCTGTAAATCAAGTGTGGCAAACCTTTTATTTATCAAGTTATTCAGCTTTACCTCATCTTTGCTTTCTGGGTTTGAAAATCTTGTCCCTACAGTGAACATTAGAGTTAATGATTGCGGCGTGCACACACATGCATGCACTCACACACAATCCTTCATCTGTATGCTCCACACTGGCTTGCATTACAATGTGCTTTAGTGCTGAGTCGCCGTCCCAGAGAGACCTGGGGAATAACTGTTGGGGAATGGATGCCTCATTTGTGCCTCAGACATTAGCAGCACAGACCTTTCAATAGCTTTGCAGACACACGGCCCGTGTACCGTAACATGCAGTAACAATAGCTTATCTGCATCTTCTTTTAACAGTGACACATATCAGGGATGCAGTTCAGCTTTAATGTGATAGCTGCGTGTGATGTGTCAGCATGAATCTGTTTGTCCCCTTCGCTCCATAGTGCATGTGTAATGAGGTGGCAGAAGTCTCCATTCAGCAATTCAGCTTTTAGAAATTATTGACTTTAGAAAGTCTTTTAGCGACCTTGATATAACGCCTTCATTAAACAACTCTGGCCCCCTCCTTGGCTCCGTCGTTGTTGATAAAGATTCACCCTGAGGCTCAGGAGGCAGAAACCATGGCTGCAGAGTCATATGCATGTAGTAAAGGCTTTCAGAGAAATGTAATGTTGCAGTAAAAACCTGTCACCCAATATGAGTCATGAACCATATTTGACTACAGAGTCTCAGCGAGTGCTCATAAGGCCTGGTGTGAACTTTTGGCTTTAGTTTTAATCTCTTTAAATCTAGTCTTGCTGTCTACTGCATAAAGATGTGAGCCTAATACAAATCCAAACACATCTGAGGCATTTAAAGGTGTGGAGACAGTTCCAAACAGTTTGAAACAAAGATTCTTAACTCCTGGTCAGTGTTGCATTGAAGTGTGTCCAAATTGATTTCTGCTATTTCAGCTGCAGATAAACAAAGTTGGATGCATGGTTCACACTAATGGGGCCTATTACTCCTATTAGTCCAAATCAAGCTTCATTAAATGACTTTAAAGGTGCCTTAAAGAACTTTTTTCTTCTACTGGGTGAAATGATCCTTCCATCCTGAAAGTAGTCAATATATGATGTAATCAGGGAATGAAAAGAATTAAACCTACGTAGAATCCTGTAAAAACTCTGACCAATCCCTGCCATTTGGTCTGAAAGAAAATAACCAATCACATGCCTTCATGCCTTGTCCTGCCCATGCCCCCTTCTGTCCCGCCCTTCTAATGGGTGCACACTCATCACGTGACACCATGGAGCAGGAATGAGGCAATAGACGGGTCTGAAAAGTGATGCAGATGTTGATTCTTTCTGTGGGACAGCGCATTATTTGTTTCACTTCAGGGGGATTTGTTATTTTTCTATCAAAAGATGCATGTTCAAGCTTATGGGGGCGTGGCTTTGGATGGGAGTATGTCGGAGGGGTGGAGCTTAGGGGTGGTCTTGCTAGTTGAGGTCATGCTAGCTTTTCTTTTTTTTTTTAATATTTGAAATATTATTATTATTTTTTTTTTACTTTGAAACATACATGCAAGACCAAGGAGAATAACTGGAAGGGGTGGGAGAAGAAGAAATTTTAAAAATAAATTAAAAAAATGACTAAATTTGAAAAAAAAGATAATTGGCGACACAAAGAAAAGAGCAGATAATGATAAATAAATTAACCGTGAATGGTCGACACACAAATGTAATGAAAATTGAAACCCTCCAGCTTTCCGACCTTGCGGACTGCACCTTTAAAGGGTTTTACTTACAGGCCTTATCAGGTAAGGTTTGTTCCCAGTTTGCACTGGTCAGCGTTGAATAAAAACATTTATAAGAAGGACAAGTGGTGAACAGGCAATAAGACCATTAGCAGCAAACGTTAATGATGCTGGATGATAACACGTGTGGACCAAGTATCTGTCATTCAAAATACTGATAAAGTTAAAACTCATTCAGATTACTAATTTTAATATAATCCCATGTTGTCACATTGGGAGTGAGAGCCTAATTATTAAACTAAGCCCATGCACATGTTGACCACTAAGCTAAAAGGTTTGCATAAGATGTTCAGAACATCATGAGTAGCTGAAGAAAACAAGGTTTAGAGCTAAACATCTTCAAAAAAAACTCATTCCAGTTACCTACTGGTTTGACATGATGATTAACTGGATGGAGCTACCTGGCAAATTGAAAGGAGGGTGACTGAACAATCATAATTGAAAAGTATCCCTCAGTACTCACAGAGAGTTAAGGGAGCGCAGCCCCTGGAAGGCGTCTGATGCCAGCTCAGATATGTGGTTGTTACTCAAATCTCTGCAGAAAGTTCAAAACAGAGAAAAATACAAATTAAAAACACCAAGTTAAGGAGGGGACAAACACAAACACAAAAAAGCAGGACAGATGTCGACTCACATCCTACGCAGCTTCTTATAAGGAGAAAAGGCTCCAGCTGGGATCACCTTGATAGCGTTCTGCTCCAGTCGTCTGCAACCAAACACACAGAACAGATCAGTTAAGAAGGACGTTAGCATCTCCCTCACCACACCACAGTCTCAGATACACTGTTTATTGCTGCTTAGTGCTGGGGGGGGGGTCATATACTGATAAGATGCTTTGTTTAGTCACATTTCTCTTATGTGTGGTCTCTAGCATGCCATAAAACAAAAAAAGCACTTTAGGAATTCAGAAATGAACCAGAGGAAAGAAATGTGGGGATTTTTCAAGAAATGTTACAGAATTTTTAAATAATTTAGCAGTTTTTTAAAAAAAATTGTGGATACTTAACCTAACACAAAGTCGCAACAATAACATAATCCCCCCCAATTATAATTGTAATCGCGTAATTGATATTCAGGAATAATGGCATAATTATAATTTTAAAAATCTGTTGCTGTCGTAATTGTAATTAAATTGTAATTGCGTTCAGATAATTTACTATGTAATTGTAATTGCCATGAAAATTCAAAAAGAAAATGTAATTGTAATGTAATGCAAAACTGGGGAACCATGTTCTATGTACAGTTCTACACATATGTAGTTAAAAATTATTAAAATATGTTTCATATCAAGCTTTCACACATTTTATCATTTAAAAAATATTGAAATCGATGGGTATACTGATACAAGAAAGGCTCAGACCCTCACACCAAAAATATTAAAACCTATATTTTCATTGATTAGGAAGGAAATTAGAAGATAGATATGTGATTTAGGACTCGTTATCATAAGAGATGCTAACAGAAAGCTAACACAAGAGGAAAGTTAACTTTTATTTGGTTATTTATTTCAGGCTCAGTAATAGTAATTAATTGTAATTGAACTTTAGTAATTGAGAACGTCATAGTAATTGACTTTCTGAGGATTTGTAATCTAATTGTGATTGGAAAAAATGCTGGTCACTGTAATCGTAATTGAATTGTAATTGAAAATGTAATTGTAACTGAAAAATGTAATTGACCCCAACCCTGCCCCCATATTGTTGAATAATAATCAACAAATCTGACTTTTTTTCTTTTTGCAAAGCTGAACAAAATGTGAACTGGACCTTCAGGTGGACTGGATTTGGTCTGCGTTCCATAATGTTTCACATCCCGGCTATAGCCTCTCCAAATAATCTTTTTATTCTTATTCCTCACTTCATTGATTCCCTCATTATTTTCTTAAGCTTGGAAGAACTGCATGATCAGGCTTTCTCATTTCACAGATGTGTGGTTTTATTTCACAACACAGATATAGTGATGGGCGGAGAGGGGGTGGGGGTGGGGGGGTGGTAGTGCATCAAAAAGGAGGAAGGAGTCACAAAAGAAAATTTAGACGTACAGCAAACGAGCAAAAGAAACATCACTGCACAAGGGCTTTGTGTGTGTGTGTGTGTCTTACATCTCAGTAATGGTTTCAGGCAGGTTGGTGGGTATTTCTGTCAAACCCTTTCCTCTGCAGTCCACGATGTTGTTACTGCAGGTGCAGAACTCTGGACATTGTAACACACTGCAGGAGGAGTACGATGACGTCTGGTGACCTACAGGGAGACAAAGGTCCAGTGGTATCAGTGGGTAACAGACTTAGACTGGTAAACTCTATAACTCGCAGGAAAAGGAAAAATGCGGCTCGCCTGAGAATATATGAAGAACAGGATCTACATGACTTAGGGCTGGTCGATTACAGGAAAAATAGTGATCTCAATTATTTTAGTCATAATTGAAATAACAATTATTTGTCAACCAAGAATTATTTATTTTTTGTACAAAACAATTTAAAATATATTCTTTACACATGAATAAAATCAATCAAGTATATTCATTTTTTAACAAAACAAAAAATACAAAGAAATATATTATTTGAGTGCAAATAAATAAAGAGGTGCAAAGTATTAATTAAAATACTATTCAAGTATTTTCCCCTTTTTGTAAACAATTGCAGTGCATTGCCATTGAACAGGGAACTATAAATTATGAATTCAAGTATGTTCACTGGAGTATGAACCACTGTAAAATATATATTCTTTGAAGAATAACAAAAATGTAACTTGAAAACTTTTGTAAACAAATGCAATACTGCACTAGAAGTGTATTAGTTGGGAACAGAAGGCGTAGGACGTTTAAACTCCAATCCTTTATAGATATTTGGCCTAAAACAGCAGCATGTTTTATTCTTTGTAGAAATCCTAAATGGTGGAAGTTTGCCAACTATGTTGTTTTTGCATTTATAAATAGCAAATAAAACACATATATAATTGGAAAAAATAAATGAAAACATTATTTTTTAATTGTTTTTTTTTCTTTTTTACCGACTATGTTATTTCTCTAATCGTTAAATGTAATAATTAAAATCATAATCGAATTTCGATTAACATGACTGTATTTAACCTTCTCCTGAAAATCTCTGATCCGTGTTTTGTTTAGAGAACACGTACAATAGAGTTGAAATCAAACATGCCAAATGAATACATACCTTCGTCCTCATCTTGAACAGCATGAGGAAAACACAACAACAGAACAGGATGAAACAGGACAAAGCAGAGAATGGGTTTTCATCCACCATGCAACAAGAAGCTGGTGAAACTCACTACAGGAATCCCAACACAGCAGCTTCCAACATGTCCTACCTGAGCACACAAACTCTTTCTTCTGCACCTCAGCCACATTGTGGCCCCTCAAGTGCGGAGGAGCCATACACTGGGTGTAGAGGCCCAGACGGGGGCGCTGCCGGAGCCACTCGGAGAGCCACGCTACGTGGCAGTCACACTGCAGGTTGTTGGAGTGCAGGCGACTGGGTGGGAGAGGAGGGAGAGTGATGGGAGAGGGTGGGGCAGTGGTGTGAACAGGAGGTGGGGTGGAGAAGGTGAAATGGGGTTAGGGTGCGTGCAGGAAGGAGAAAACAGATTCATTAATCAGGGCGACAAATTGATGAGAGGGAAAGAGGTTTCCTCTACAGGGGTCAGGATGTGGGCAGGGTCTGCAGAAACATCACTTACAAGGTCCTGAGCTTTGGCATGTGGTTGAAACTGGCCACGGACAGTCGGGTGATGTTATTGTTGTTGAGAGTGCTGAAGAAAAAAAGAATACACCCAGGATTAAGAACAATCTGTAAAATAAAGTCAAATAAAGGACGATTTTGTGTTTTTTTTTTGTTTTTTTATTGAAACCTTTTTTTTTAAATGATTAAAAACATAAAACACCAAGAAACCTCCCATGTGGATATAACAACGTGCATATGCTTTACCACCTGGGAGTCATGGAGTCTGTGTGGCTCGGGAAAATACATACAAAAATAAAATAAAAACTATGCCAAGCGCCAAATATCCTTTTGCCAGATATTAATACACATTTCTAGAATTTCACCAATGATGAGACGTGGGGATTTTTTTCAATTTTTGAAACTGAGCAAGAATCAATATATTGATCTGGATACCCTAGAACAGGGATGTCAAACTCATTTTAGTTCAGGGGCCAAAAACTAAGTTCTATCTCTAGTGGGCCACAAATTTTATGCAGGAAACTGAGTAATTTCAACATTATTGTGCCCAGTTAGCACTTCTACGTATACATAAAATACAAAATATGTAAGAAACTGACAATATTCTAGCACTAAGTGACATTGCTAGAAATTTCCTAGATCTTGTTACCAATTACTATTTAATTAAGGGAAATAGTATGGAGTAATTGGAGGGAAAATGAAAGATTTGGTAAGAATTTTGAGTTTTTTCCAACACTAAAGATGAATGCAATCATGTGACATAGGCACCAGGAGTGTTGAGTTTCATTTACACAGTGAGTCATGTTTTCTCTATAATTATTACTTTCTCCTTCGGGCTGCATTGGGCCCGTGAGCCATGAGTTTGACACATATGCCCTAGAAAATTAAATGTAATCTTCCATTGCGTGAGGTCTACTATTGGCAAAAATTTGGTCAAAATCAATTAAGTACTTTTGACGTAATCCTGCTAACAGACAAACAAATACATAAACGGCAGTGAAAACATTAGCTCCTTGGTAGAGGGAATAAATGGCCAGTGGATGAAATAGGGGTCAAATAAACACAATCTGCCCAGAGACGTTACACATCCTGGTGTTTATTGTTTACCTCAGGTCAATGAACAAACAGATACTCACAGTACTTCCAGGTCACGTAATGCTCGGAAAGCTCCATCCTCGATACAGCTGATGTGGTTGTAGTCCAACTGGCTGCAAAAACACACACACATACACACGCACACACACACACACACAAAGAAAAGAAGTAAGAAGAAAAGGAAGATGTAAATGTGCACGTCTTCAGCTGAAATTCAAGACAGCCAACAAAAGAGAAAAAGAACCCTGCGTTAAATGCCTAACTTATCAAGGAGCTCACTCCTTCACTGACTTTCCTTTCTGTACTTCTGTCCTCTGTTCTCTTTGTTCTTTGTAGATTCATTTCCCAATACATTCATCTGCATCCCACACTCCTGTTTCCCGCTGTCTTCTATCTGACGTCTAATTTGTATGCGCTCCTCTTTACCTCCTCACTCCCTCATCTCCCTCTCCAATCTCCAATCTCTTTCCCTGATTCGTTTGGCTGAAACAATTTAATTAGGACATTAGGACAGTAAATCATGTGCTGTCACTTGCTCTTTAATGCACTCACATACAGACGTTAAGAGACACACCGCACACCGAGATCACATGAAATGCTTTGGCCTTTAATAATAATTGTGGAACATTTAGAAAAGAAAATCGGGAAGAATTCGAACAAGCAGGAATCGGTGAGGCAGTTTGAAAATCTATATTCATAGGATTCCTGCCAGGAAATGACTTAACCTGCGAAACGACTGGCAATTATTATAACTATGAGTGTAGCAAAACGAAAAGGGCATAACATAAAGACGTCCGTGACGTGATCCTAGACACACAGTAAACACATGCAGAGGCTAAAGCGCAGTGATTACAGCAAGCAGGAGGCACATGACATTTAACACAATGAAATATTGATGCAAAGGCCCATGGGTGTTTAACACCGTCACCTGTTCCAGTGAAGGGCCACAGATTTCAGCAGTCACTTTTAAATCTGTGTAGCAATAGTAAATGTGTCATAAATCTTGACATAAAAGATAGAATACAATTGTATTTAATTATGAATTTAAAATCAATAATATTTCTACTTTGTGCCATCTCCAAAACAAAATTGTATCCAACATTTCTATATCTAAAGATTTTGTTTATCTTGTTAAAATTGCAAATGTAGCCGCTTGATATTATCGGCTCATCATATTAGCCATAAAATGTGATGTTGGTTGACATTGTTACTGGTTTTTCCACCGGTATTGAAAAGATCAACATATTAAAAAAAAAAATGGCACCATTATTAAAGTTGAATAATGTGGGGCATCACATTAAATAGCTAATATGGAACATCCCTATTTTTCTTCTGTATCTGCTCAAATGTAATACAGACTCTGATGGTTATAGTTCATAAAGGTTTATTTTTTTTAATCTAGCAAAGTCAGAATTGACCATAAATGCAGAACACCAGAAACCAACACACACTGAGGACGTATGACTGGAGAGCCACTCACAGGTTCTTGATTTCCACGGCTCCCCTGAAGGCTTTCCTTGGAACCCCCTGAATCTGGTTCTCACTGAGGTCTCTAGACACAGAGAAAAACATATGCGACACATGTTTATTGTTGTATTCCTACACAATATCTGTTGTTCCCCCATCAAAGTCCCCCCATCCAACTGCCATACACAAATCATTTCACTATAGCACAAATAAATGAAATACTGACACCTGTAGGGGGCAGTAGTAACCTCTCCTTACTTCCTAAACTTTCTCTTCCTTCAATCAAACAGGTTATCCATTAATCATGTAAAGAAGGAATGTAAACACAAAATGCATGTAATCCACTTGTCTCATCTCCATCCAAACACTATGAGAGTCATGCTCAGACCCTCTGTGTTACTAAATCCAGACAGACGCCCTGACCTTTCCCTATTGACCCTCCAGCTCTTGACCTCAGCTGTGACCTCTACCATGCTAATCGGCTAAAAGTTAATGCCTCATCACATTCCTCACATTCCTGCAGTTTCAATCGTATATAATCAGCACTGCAGGTATCATCCATCTCCGGGGTCTCCACCTGCTGCCTCTAAACCTGTTTCTGAAAAAGTCATTTGTAGCCGAGAACATAAAAAGAAAACCTGCAGGTGTTGAATAAAAAAGCTGAGGGACGTGTGATGGCTTCATACGTGCAGAAGGTTCTTCAAGATTATTGGTAATTGCATTGATGCTCGGCTAAAAAGAAAGAAAGGCTATGTTTTTTTATGTGTGTGTGTGTGTGTGTGTGTGTGTGTGTGTGTGTGTGTGTGTGTGTGTGTGTGTGTTGGCAGTTGGATGTTTTTAATTGACAGCAAAGACTGCAGGAGCCCTGAGGAAAACAGTTTCAAACAGACCGTCATTATCAGTTGACATTGGTGGTGAACTGTTTTTAAGACCTTTAAAGGCAACAACAACAACAACAAAAACTGTTTGCTTTCTATATTGTTTTTTTCTTTTTGAATTTCATTTTGTTTAATAATTTGTGAGGTGTGAAAATAAAAAATGCTTTTTTCCTTTACTTTATCATTTGTTTGGTCATAAATTCAGGAAAGTTAGTGTCGACTGTTATGATAGTGTGACTTCTCCCTATTTTCTTCTGCCCAGCGTAATATTCTTTTTTTTTTTTTTATCTCAGCTATAAATTCCTCCATTTTTTCATTTATTAGTAATAAAGTTTAACTATTTCCTCAGTTTGGATCACGGCTCGTTATTTGAAGATGATGTTGGGTTCATAAAACTTGCAGAAAGTTTGATTCTACTCAGTATTCTGTGGGGGGTTTGTATCATTTCCCTGTGTGTGCTTTAGATTTTAATGTTGTGCTTTTTTTCAAACTGTCTAAATTGATAGTTTGACTGTAAAAGTGTCATTTTTATGTTATTTTTAAAAAAATAGACAGAATGGAGAGCTAGTTAAGGCGCGTCCCCTTTGCGATAAAAAAAGTGTCTCTCTCGTAAGCTCATCATAATTACACAGAATATGAATGAACACACATACAAAACCAAAAACTATAATTTACTGTTCTGTAGAAAAACTGTAGAACAGTTTTCATCTGGATTTTTGCAGAATATTCAGAAAACATTTTAGCGTTAAATAAAACGCATCATGCATCAAATGTGGTCGAATTACACACACATGTGCACTTGAGCACGCACACACGTACACACGCACACACACAGTCGCTGGTCTGAATCACGATACTGTTTTTACAGCACCGGGGGGGGTTGGAAAACAGCCACGCTCCTTTAACCACTGGAATACTAAGACCATATAAACACTCTTAAAACCTACTTAACCATCCACACACACACACACACACACACACACACACACACACACACACACACACACACACACACACACACACACACACACACACACACACACACACACACACACACACACACACACACACACACACACACACACACTCGCGCAGAGCAAATGCCTTACACAGGGTATACCTATTGCATCTGGCTATCAAGTACAAAATATCTGAAAGAAAACTTGTCAGCATCTTATAATGAGCAGATGTGACTGTTTGACACAATGCTTTGTGTAAACAACTTTGTTACTAACACATTTTACAGGTTCAATACAGCACACTGCACTCAGTGTAAACATCACCACAGAAGAAAAACAATATGTTTTTTTTTAAGACAGTGAAGATGTCATAGAAGTGTTCACATTCCAATGTACACTCCTATGCACAAACGCAGTACAGGCATGTCAATGTGATTGGCAGGTGGGGTTACTGTGGGGCTCTAGAGGAAGTGCAGAAGGCCACTCTAAACCCTATTCATCACCGAGACCACCACAGAGAATGAGAGTGAATAGCACGTTTTACCTCAGCTAGGAAATTGACTTCTTACAGACTTTGAGTGGATTTTCATCCAGTTTGGCACCGAAGCACCTGATTTGTTTTCATCTGAACCTTAATCATTTTGTGCTATTCTCAGCATCATTTTTTACTCTTCTTAGTTTCCTCTGCTGCCGCATCGTCTTTTTCTTTTTGGTTCTCCACTTCCCCAAAGATTTAACCCATCACCCCTGGCCCTGTGCCTAAACTGGGAGGTTACCTTCATTAAAAGAGGCTCCAGCTGAGCCCAGTGTGTGTGTGTTTTTCTTTTTTGAAGAGGCAGGAGGTATTAGACCCACACAGGAACTATATCATGCTGCTAAGATATAGGAACCGTCTGAAAGCTGAGACACACAAGATGCACCAAGAGACGCACTGAGAAATATAACAACTGGTATGGGCTACTGGCCCAGTCCAGACAGGCAGAGGCTCTGCCACACACTGTTGATGTACCAGTATTATGTATCTTTTCCTTATATTACATTTGTTTTATTGATGACATTTATTCTAAGCAAGAGAAACCTATTTAGGCCCCTACTCTCCAAACCAGGCTTTTATAGTTCACACCCGAAAAACATAGTCTTCCTGATGCCTTGGCATCAAGTTCTCCAACAAAGAGCAAAATTGTACATTTTTGAAAAACAAAGAAATACACTGTGGCCATGATTTGAACCAGTAAGCAGATGCGTAGCCAACTTTCTGCGTCTTTTAACGCTTTCTGCGGTCTGCCTTGACCTCAGAAGAAACCACTTTGCTTTCTTTATCATGATTTAGTTGACATCTCTGTGCTTTTTGAGGAGTGTTTTCACTTTCTTGTCCAATGACAGCAGTAGGATCACATGTAGCGCACATAGGGTCAGATCGTTGTTTCAATCTGAAGAGGCGGGAGGAAAGCCAAAACAAGAGAAGAACTTTTTTTAAAATGCTAAATCAACTTCATCTTCATTAGCTATTAGGAAATTATCTTTTCTAAAATGTTTTCTGTACAAACGCTACTACTTAAAAAAAATAAAAATAAAAACATCCACCAAAGTATAATAAAGTTTTTACTCTAAGCATTTATGTTGCACAGTAAAACGAACGTGCTCGCATTTGTGGTAAGAAAATTAATTTTGGTGATTTAGTTTTATGCTGAAGACTTTTCAACAGTTAAAAGAGCAGACATCACAAGTTATAGTGATTACCGTTTACCATTACCGTAAGGAGCTTTATACAATGTCCATGTCTGTGTTTTTCACCTCTGGTGCTTCCTATGTGTGTGTACGTGTGTGTATGTGTGTGACAGGGGTCCGGTCTTTGCTGTTAAGAGCTTAGTGCTGCTTTCATAAAGGGCCTTTTCAGTGTGAGTGGGGCTTTTGACACCGTCTGCATCGAAGAAGACCAGGACATTAGTGGAGCTGTGGAGTGGAATAGTGGAATGGAGCTGCACTCCATTCTCACCCATGAACCCCTCATCCTTTCCTCGGCTTTCTATTTTTACACGCACACACACACACACACACACATACCCTCTGGTTTGCTGAATGTATGTGTGTGTGTGTGTGTGTGTGTGTGTGTGAAAATGTAGGAAATGAGTTGGCAGTGTCGTAAACTAATCATCTTGTTCAAATCCCTTTTGGAGACTTTAATCCTATTAAGTATAAGAATGTGTGAATAGGCAAAGGTGAAAAAAGAAGAACAAAACTGGGGGGAAAAAGTGAGGAAAGAGAAGAGTGAATGTGAAAGATGAGATGAGGAGCTGTGAGGGACCAGGGCAGGGATGGGCAACTCTATTACAGCGGGGGCCACAGACTTATGATTGTATCTGATCCGAGGGCCATATTATCAACATTCAGGTGAGCATTAGAATAACGACTGATGTCAGCATTAACATGGGGAAAAAACGGTTTTATCATCTTTTTTTTTCTTGTCTTTGTCTGGTTCTGTTGTTTTGTCAGTTTTTAGTCATTATATGTACTTTTCTTTTCTTTTCCGCATTTTTGTTGTCAATTTCTGTATTTTCCTGTCATTCTGTGCATTTTTGTTGACAGTTTGTGTGTCTTTAGAGCTATTCTGTAACGTGTTGTTTTCTGTAGGCATTTGTGTGTTTAAGTAGTTGTTGTGTCTGTCTTTGGTGTCATTTTGTGTATTTTTGGAAATGTTTGTGTACTTTTTGCATTTTGCTGTCGATTTGTGTGTTTTGGGAGTTATTTTGTGTCATGCTATATATTCTTTCCAACTTTTTGAAAGACAATTTTTGGGGATTGGTTTTGGGAGCCGCACAAAATTAGACCGAGGGACACGTATGGCCCCCGGGGCCGCCAGTTGCCTATGTCTGGATCAGGGTAAGTCTCAGATTTGACAGAAGGCTTGAGCTTGCGATGGCGTGGCTGGGGGAATGACTTGGAGACACTGGGATTTGGTCTGTGTGTGTGTGTGCGTGTGTGTGTGGATCATTAATTCATTCCATTAGCAGACCCTCAAAGATCACACTACTCTGGGAAATTAGGAGGAGGAAGATTCCTGATGAAAGGATAGGAGATGAGGGGAGTGTTTTCTTGCAGACACAGATAGGGATTAGCAAAAAAAAACACTGAGATGGGACGATCACCTGGGAATGAGGAAGAACAATTGTGTGCAAATGAGAATTTTAAAGAGGATTAAATGAATGAATGTGTAAAGCCTGATACAAGAAAGTTGTGATATTTGTGCAGTAAGGAAGCAGATTTATGTATAAACTCTCTCTTTTTCTCTTGCACACACACACACACACACACACACACACACACACGCACGCACGCACACTTTCATTCTTCTACTTCATTCGCTCTCGTCTAAACTAATATTGACTTTGCTCCTGAATAGCAGATCTTCAGACATCCCTCCACTCCCTTTTTCTTCATCTCATTGTCTGTGTCTCTTATTCACCATCACACCTCACAGACATACTTTAAATGCCAGACAAAAGGGTTGCTATAGTTACAAGACCTTGATGGAAACCTAAAGGATATTTTGACTATAATGAGACAATTTTCCCTTAAAGAAAGATGAGAGGGTCTCTGAGGCAACCACGCTGGCACTCTGTCAATCATTCGTTCACACACATCCTTTCCTGGATGTCTGTGTAAAGTTTACAAACTGCTCCATTTAGAAAAGTTAATGATACTAATAGCTGGGCTACTTAAATCGATTAGCTACAGTTTCACAGTGACCTTATATAAGCACGACTGGACTTGTTTTGGAAATTTCCTGGTGATGAAATTTGTCATCTTTTGCTAAATTTGTAATACTGGTGACCTGTTGCTAAGGAAACAAAGTGCAGAAATATACTGTTTTGATGGAGATTAACTTGTAACATAAACAAGCTGGAGTGGTTTTTAAAGAACGATGGATTCAAGCGCGTGCGCGTTTGTGTGTAAAACCAGACTCATTACACTGTTTTCCAGTCCAGGAACAGATTTGTCAGAGGACTGAGACACCATGACATCATCAGGAATGTTTACACGCGTAATTATAGTCAAGTGAGAAATACATCTTTTAAACACACACACATACACATGCACACACACAGTAGAAATGGTAAGTGGTTTTGACGTAATACAATAATTATATACAAACACAGCTGAGGGGCACTAAGTAATGGGAACCATGACATGATATTTATTTTGAGCTGAATCAACAGGAAGACTTATTAAACCGAGCACCTGTATTATACCCACTCACACTGGGTTGAAAAAAAAAAAAAAAAAAAAAAGTGTCTGCAGCTATTCCTGAGATGTGTCATTCTACAGATACTGCAGTCCTTTATCATAATACTTACAAACAGGAAACGTGAGGTAAAGAAACAAAGCTGGATACACATCACGACATTCTACCCAGGTAGAATAGGGTTTATACAGTGTTAGCTTTGGTTGTAGCATTGGAGAAGCCCAACAGACATACATATATCTGTAAATTTATGACCACACCACTGTTCTTATAAAGCCACAGGTTGTGTTGGAAATCGCATACTACGGTACTACTCATTCAGCCGGTAAGTCTGACGTCAAAATCAGTATCTAGTGCTTTCACATTAAATAGTATCAAAAAATTGAGTACGCAAGAAATACCTGGATGCATCCTATCAGTAAGTATGCGCGGTGCGCAAACTATTGAAACTCAACTGTCCCATGATGCAATGCGAGCGGATTGTAAAATCGTCCTGGGACCTGTGTCACGTACTGAGTTTACCTCCGTACCGAAATTATAACCCTAACTCTAACATAAACCAATACACAAATAAAACATGTTCGTTCACTTTGAAAACAAAAATAAACAAAAATGAATTATCTTTTTTAGCAAAAAAATATTTTCCGGTAGTGCCGTATATATGCGCATGTACAATCTCATTACGATCCGCACTCATTTCATGACACCAGCTTCAACCAAAAAATCAAGCATCCCCTTTTCAAAACAAAAGCATCTCTTCTTTTCTTCCTTTAGCTTTTTTTTTTTTAACACTTTTGTAAATAGGGCTCTTGTTTTGAAGTTTTGTCAGAAGCACATTGGCGGGTCTCCGAAAATCTCCGAAATGTGTTTTCCATGAGTTTTATGGATCAATTGACCACATGTTTTCAGAACTTTCAAAAGGTGGTGAATCAATGGAGATATTTAGCCTCAGTGTGCTTCAGATTTTTGTCGTAGATTCAAAATGCATCTTGGGAAACTTTGAAGTACACTTAGGTCATAATCTTAATCATCCTAACCATACTTAGTACATAGTAAACAGTATATACTCATTGAGTTTGTAGTGTGTAGTACGGAGTGTGACATCTCTGAACACAACCACAGCTTTAGCTGATGACACGCACCAACACACCTGAATCTAATCAATGTGTAACGATCCAGTTCTGCAGAACCTCTGACAACTTGCTACTCATCACATTTGGATGTGTTGAAGCAGAGCGACACTGAAGACAAGTAAAAAACAACCAAAACAAACAAAAACTGTGGCTCTCAGAGAGTGTGAGACCCATGGGGTAAACTGTGTATGTCGACAGTAATCAACAGGCACAAAGTGAAAGTAATGTGCCATACATTAGTGTTCAGTCTGGTCTTTTTTCAATATGTTTGTTCCAGGCATTGTTTTGTTAGATCTTTGCGATATGAGGTCACCATCAATACCGTACAGTGACAGAAAAACAAGCAAAGCGTATCCATTCTTTTCAGCCTTTTTAGTATCATTTTTGACATAGCTCAGATACATTTATGTAAATATCATTCTAGTTATTTGGCTATACAATTGAATGTTTGTCTGTAACGATCTGTCTTCAGTTGTTATCCGTTAGCCATGCAATATGTGTATTCCAACATTCTTTCCAGTTTAAGCTGAGATATGGCTTCTGCAATGATCCAGCATTATCAAATAATATTCAAATAATTTGATGTTTTATCACAATTACATACATGTATTATATACAGCGTTGTTTTTTCCTGAAATGCTGACTCTCTCTACCCTTCGTCATTGTTATTGTTCTTCTTCAAATGCTATTTTTTTTAAAGATGTCAAGGTGATGATAACTACACATTAACAGTGTGGTTCTAGTTTCAGACTGGCATGAATTATCAGTCTGGCAGTGGCACTTTAAGTTTTTTGGATTCACTTCGAAACTTACAAAGCTCATGCAGGGTTAAAACTCAAACCAAACAAATTAATTTATTAATTAAAAGTAAATAGATAAATGAAAATGTTTTAATTTTTGTGTATTTTTCCTTAGCAGAACACCATATCGTATCGATCAGTGAAAACAATAATCGTGTATCGTATTATGAATTTAGTGTATCGCACCACCCGCTTTAAATATGAATATATATTAGAAAATGCTCTTGTTTAGTTTAGTTTTTTCGTATTAAGAGTTTATCTTGTTTATAATAATCCTGATTATGTTAGTCATAAGTGAAAAAAAGATTATTTGTCAATCAAAAAGTTATTTTTTGTACAAAAAACATAAAATATATTCTTTAAACATAAATAAAATCCTTCAAACACTAAAATCAAGTATGTTCACTTTTTCACAAAACAAAACACTTCTTCTACGTGATGTGTCTTTGCTCTAGATCTTCATCATCAAACCCAAAGTGTTCCCATATCAGAGAATTTGACTTGTTTACCAAGCGTTTTTGCTGCGTTTCTCCTGCCATGTTTCATGACCACTAGCAACAACTTTACTCATGGTAGCCTGCAGGCTAGCTTTGGCTTTGATAGGGGCGGGGCAGAGGGGAGGAGCTTGCATGTGCGTGGTATAAAACCACTCAAAGT
This sequence comes from Gouania willdenowi, assembly GCF_900634775.1. Lineage (NCBI taxonomy): Eukaryota > Metazoa > Chordata > Actinopteri > Blenniiformes > Gobiesocidae > Gouania > Gouania willdenowi. Next base: position 29,298,671 of record NC_041044.1, read on the forward strand.
TAGTATTAATAACATGTGTGTGCCAAGCTTTATTATTTGTAGATGTCCGAAATAGTGTTTGTTTTATTTAGCGAATAAAATATATGTAATAATCTCTTTCTTAAATTATGTTATATTTGTAATTGTTCGGTGTAATAATCAAAATTTGAGACAGTTAACATTCGTAACGCCTTCTATTATTATTTTTTTTTAGCAACTTTATCTGTCCCCGAGGGGCAATTCAATCTCTGCATTTAACCCATCCCTGAGGAGCATTGGACAGCCACGGAGTGGCCCTTGGGGAGCAGTTAGGGTTAAGGGACTTGCTCAATATCCCGCAGTGACGACCCAGGTGAGATTTGAACCAACAACCCTCCGATTACAACCACCAGGCCACTGCCCCAATTTGGGAGCTATTTGTAATAATTTTGCTTTTTACATAAGATTGTCTGCATGGAGTGCAGCTTGTTTTCTTCACCATAATTGAAGACAACTGAAACTCTCTCACACTCTTTAACAATGATTTTATTGCGGATCCCTCTTACGCCTCTCTATTTTCTGTCCAGATCAAAGTGTTTTTTATAGTTTCCTGACATTTCTGTTTCCATCGCCTCTTTTCTCAGTGGTCTTCCTATCCTTACTTTCTTTTGCTTACATCCTCCCCACCCTACACTGCTTTCCTTTGCCCATTCCCCTGTATAATGAGACTAATCCATCAGCCAGACAGTATTAATCGCATTTCGATAGCAGTATGTTCACTCACTGCTCGCTGCTGTCTCCGTCTTTACAAGTCAATAATCCTCGCTCACACCAACACACTGTCCATGACAGATAGGCTGTGTGTGCATGCATATATATGTGTGTCATTTTGTGTGACTAAATGACCAGCTCAGCACTATAACCAAATTTACTGAAGTCTTTGCCTGAAAGAATGTCCAAATCTCACGCACGCACGCACGCACGCACGCACGCACGCACGCACGCACGCACGCACGCACGCACGCACGCACGCACGCACGCACGCACGCACGCACGCACGCACGCACGCACACACACACGCACGCACCCACACACACACACACACACACACACACACTCACACACACACACACACACACACACACACACACACACACACACACACACACACACACACACACACACACACCACAGCTATAATGACCACCACTGAACGTGCTGCCAGACCAAGTGGTTACCACAAACTCTTGGTGAGTGACATCACATCCTTTTCCTGTTTGCCTCATATATTGCTATGAAATAATAAATACACCAGATAAATGCTAAGCGACAGCATATGTCTGTCTCTCTGTGTTTGTATTAGCCTTTCCTTTGCCAGTTTAGAGGGTTTCTATCTCTGCCCTGATCTGCCTCAAACTCCATAACCCTACGAGCTGAAATAGCAACTCGTCTCCTTTCTGTTCAATGTTAAAAAGAAAGGGAAAAAAAAAATGGCTGACAAGAATGAGGAAGATATTGGTTTTCGATAACAATTTACTATCTATGTTCCTCCCTGTAATCAGCATTATCCATCACTCACTGTGTTATACTTATCAATCACCACATCACTTCTTGTATACTTCAATCACTCATTTATTCCATTCATGCTTCATTTTGCAAAAATAGTTTACCTGAAAACTCATAAGTTCTTTGACGGTGAGAAAGTTCCAGAAAGTTCATGGGTTATTGGAAAGCAAAGTAGACAGAGTGGTTTACTCTGCTCTACTAACATTCATTGTGTGTGTGTGTCTGCGTGTGTGTGTGTGCGATGACTTACTCACCCTGGTGTCATTATTCACAGTTTACGAAGCATGACAACACACACACACACACACACACACACACACACACACACACACACACACACACACACACACACACACACACACACACACACACACACACACACACACACACACACACACACACACACACACACACACACACACACAGCTTTAGCAATGTGTTCACTGACACGCCTCCAGTAACAGAATGCGTGGTTGATGAATGTGAAGAAATTCCTTAATTCCTTCGTCTGCCGCCCTGCTGTTTGATTTCATGATCATCTACCCTGTTGTTGGAGGACTGTGTGTGGAACAATGTGTACATTGTGTGTATAAGTCAGTGTTATATGGCTGTATTGGCTTTCAGAGGTGTATACGTGGTGTACCAAAGACCCCGACTGAACCCAAATGATACGCCTGTGGCCAATTGAGATGTGTTACTATAATTTGTCAGCAGACGAACCAGAAGCGTTTCACTTGCCAAATACAACCCGGCATTGATTGAAAGAGGCTGTAATTGTTGATACACCAGCAGATTGTTGTTTTAACTGAACATTGTGTCAATGAAATCTAGAGGAAAGGTTAAAATGTGCCCAATGTGAGCGCAACATTTCTAAACTCAAGCTGAAATACTGGCATTCCTTCTTGTTTCGAGGTGACTAACTTTTCAAAAACAAACCCTTGTAAAAAAAACTTTCAAGGTATCAAGAAACACAACCCAATGATTTTTATGCCAAGTGCTTTATCCTATTTTTCCCTGATGGATCCTTCCATGCACCAAATGAAGAATCTAGACACTTTTTCTTTTGTTCAACTGTTCATGTCAAAACTTGCAGATATGGACAAGTTGTATTTTTGGGGAGAGTGAGAAGCAGGAAGGTGGTCACCAGCAGTTCAGTGAGAATGAAAGCAGATCAGGTTTCTCCTCGTAGGCATCAGCGGAGTGTGTGTTGCTCTCTTTGTGTGTTGTGTGTATGTTAGAGACAGAAAGTGTTTCCTCCCCAGAGGCCTTTCACTTAAACTGTGTGAAAATGAACCTCATGTCAATCGTCTACTCGGGCCTGTTTAGGGAAATGAGGGAATCATCAGTCAGCCCCTCGGCTGTTTGGGAGCATTAAGCCTGTGGAAGTTCACAGTATCCGGTTCAAGACTTGCACAACACATTAAGACTGAGGAGAAAGACAAAAACTTCAGTGGATATCAGAAAGAAATCTGTGCACTATTCAGTGAACGAAAAAAGGGGAAAATGGCAGAAAGCTGTAGTTTTTGCATCTCCTTTATCACTTCTCCACCTCCTCTTGTCTGTCTTGGTCCAAATATATTCAAGATGTCGCCACGTCCACCCCAAAAACACCACCCTCTGTTTGCCAGCTCCTGGCAAACGCAGGCTCGCCGAAATATTCCTCTTCAAATACTTTCCCTCCGTCAATGTTGTCTCTCTTTCTTTCACCACCGCTGAGGCTTGGGTCACACACACTTGTCACTCTGGACCAGCTGTCCTGCACCATCTGTCCACTGTCCGCTCGGCACGGATGCACGACCACACAAACGCACGCACGCAAAAACCCACACACGGTGCTGATATGTGAAAAAGACAACATGCTTGAGGACAATGTACATGTATCGGGCTGCATGTGTCAAAGAAATACAATAAGAACGATGGAAGAAAGACAAAGCGTGAGAAGGAAAGAAGAAGCAGCGAGGGAAGAAAAAGCCAGAGCAAACACTCCGAAACAAAAGCCGGGATCCATTTTCACATGCGCAAGAGACTATATAAGAAGTCATGCATAATCTGCACCACTTGTACACCTTTGTGATTGGTTGTTGGACCTTTTCTGTGTGTGTGTGTGTGTGTGTAACATTTTTAGCCAAACAGCACATGTGTGGAAATGGGCAATATTACACTGTGTGTGTGTGTGTGTGTGTGTTGGGCATTCCTTTGGGCAGTCAGATGGAAAAACTAGTCCATGAAAGCAAACAAAGTTGGCCATTAAGTCTCCTGGACAGCAGCCAGACATAACACACAAACATGCAAATACACACATGTGCACATGGAAATGTCACCTTCAAAAACAACATTTGGGCCAAGGAAGATCTTTTTTTTAAAAAAAAACAAAAAACAAAAAAAAAACCAGGCCGCATGCCATTCACAAATGTGACTTAGAAAGCAAAACTAAAACCAGTTACTATTTTGTTTGTTTCTTTAAAAACTACACATGATGGTAGTATCCATCAGTGAACAATTATACATTTCAACCAGTTACTAAATAATGTATTTTATTTACATTTTTAACTTTAAACAACATTTTTAACTATTGTATTTACTTTTCAACAGACCTGATGGAATTATCTACAAAACTTGATTTCAGCCTGTAGTCCATTAATTATACAAATCTATAATTAGGTATTTGGAATGTTGTTGAATATTTAAAAAAACAAAAAACAACCTAAAATATTTTAAAGGTTTTTGCTATAGAATTTTTGTCAGATCATTGTAAAACCGATAATAATAATAATCCCAACTGACTACACAATTTTTGCCTTAATAGACTTTCCTAAACAGATTAATAAATTAAGTTGATAGTCTTATCTGGAATTCTTTGTGAATATTACACTGGTTTTAATTTGCATAGTAATAAAACTGGAGTTTTACTCTTTTCTGCATTTAACACGTTGCCTTTTAGTTAAAATTGCAGAGTGAAACTCAATTAATAATTAATTATTAAGGGTCCTACTGACTGAACCTCTCAGTGGGCACATTTCCATATCTAATTGGTGTACTCCACATTTATAACTTTGGCTTGTTCAAATCCTAATAAATCAGCCAGTTTTCTTATGTTGAACTGGCAGTCCTTACCAACATCCTGCCTTAAAAACTCTTTATGTGCCTTATTTGTCATGAATTTTCAGCTTTGACTTAAAATATGGCTCCATGCAATTAAGCAATAAAATATTTTAGAATGTGAGATTGCAAAGAAGTTTTTTTGTTTGAACAATTTAAAAATAAATTAAAGTTGCAAATTTTTAAAGCATCTTAAGATCACAAATAAAATGTCTTCAGTTGTTAAAAAGGGACTTACACCAATATTTTAAGAAGGTGGTGATATCCTGATCACAGAACATCTGACTTTTCCATGTTGGGGGTGTTGCACTCCTCTAACACCAGATATGCCCGTCCTCATGGTGCTTGATCACAAACATCCCAACCAGCCAAGGCTAATTTAGAGCTGCACATCGCATTTCCACTGAACAACCTCAGACACTTCAGCTGGCAGGTCGCAGCTGAATCGAGACCTGAGTGATGCCACAGTTCCACTTACTAACCACAACACAACACAAGCTGTTCAGTCCGAAACACGATCCACTGCTCTGCAATGTCCACCAGGAGGTTTGTGTCCCCAATATAGAGAAAAAAGTTAAAGTTCGATCTTAATGAGTGACACTGAATAGGCTTCATTCCAATGGGGGGCACTGCATCACACCGCCTGGGTTTTTAAAGACTGCTAAATTAGATTAACAGAGTTTGGACGTGTGTGTGTGTGTGTGTGTGTGTGTGTGTGTGTGTGTGTGTGTGTGTGTGTGTGTGTGTGTGTGTGTGTGTGTGTGTGCCAGGAGTGTCATATTAGTTGGTAATACATTGAACAGCTGTGGCACACATGTCCACCCACACATCAAGACTCCCACCCACATTCACACCCCCACATGCGCACACAATTAAGTACAAACATAAACTGATTTGCAATTGAGGTTTACCAAACTTCAGCTGTGATGTATTATAGAGTGAATGACAAGGCGGCTGTTTCTCAAATACAAAAGTATGCGTGTGCATGTGCACGCACAACCGTCAGTGTGCGAGCGTGTGATTGTAATGGAAGAAGTGGACTGATGTAATGAGGCTGTAATAAGGGTGAAGCTTAATCCTGGTGAAGACAGACATGGACCTCTCACCCCTTTGCACGCACGCACGCGCGCACACACACGCCTCAAGCTTCTTTCCTTTCCTTCTTTCCCCTCATACAGTAGATACATACAGAACAGGATCCGTTATCCTTATATTTATCTTTCCTCTTTCTCTGGAATCTTCCTTTTCAGTCGTCCTCATCATGTCCTCTCTATTAGGCTACTCCTATTCTGTTCTTCCACTCTTTCCCTTTTTGTCCATCATTCTGTCATTCAGGGTACACCAAAGAGGGCGTGCATGCTACCTTTAGGTTATCCACATTAGCACAAGCATTCAGACAATCATGGTAATTTTGAATCAGTCCCTCCAGGATTTCGCGGGCATTTTTTGTGGTTGTTGCGGGCTGAAATGCCTGATTTTGCGGGCCATTTTTCCAAAAGTTGCGGTAAAAAAATAATTTTCAGCCCAAAAACATACTTTACTCACAATTAAGTTAATTATTTCTACCAATTATAAATACATATTGACTAGACATGTTCTAGAAAAAATATGCTTTATTGTTGGAAAAACAACCCCTTTTTTACAAAATGTGCAAAACACTTTTTTTTAGCTTATACACTGAGCATACCCTGAATGCAAAAGGTGGAACAGTTTTTAATCAAGATGATCATCAGAAGTGCAAGTCAGTAAACAATACTGAACTTAAGGAATCTTAAAGTGCATAACATGAACCTGTCAAGAAGATATATTTCTTTAGGCATAACAAAAACAAAAAAATACAAAGCATTAATGAACATACTGTATGTAATTATATTGTGTGCTTCCTGTTTGTTGTGCACTGGCTTGCATTCTCTTGACATGCTTAGCAGAAGCAAAATGCTTGTCCATATACGACTTCTGCTTTAACTTGATGATAACATTGAATTTTGAACAAAAAAGTTTACCTCCACTCTTATGAAGCAACGTTGGGTACTGTTTTACACGGTCCTTAGCTGATATTTTTGTAAGTAAATGCAAGGTATTTCTATCGCACATGACTCAATTCAATGCCTTCCCCCGGCGCTGGTTGAAAACAGGATGTGACGTAGGCATTTTCTTCTTCGTAGGTTCCTTGTAAGCAGCGCCAAGCATAGACATAATATACATAGACGTACCGCTCTAGTGGTGCGTCTATGCGGAGACGCGGCGTCTACTTATACATTTCTGAGGCGCAAAGCACATAGTACATCCTCCGCTACTTCCGTAGCAACTACAAGCGCTAAAATGACAAAAATAACGATAAGCGGCCTCATATTTGTTTGTTTTCAGTGAAGTTGCGGGAAAGTTGCGGGCTTTTGGAAAAATTGCATTGCAGCCCTGATTTCTCGAAATTTGCTTGATTTTGCGTTAATAGTTGCAATCGCAACATCGCAAAATCCTGGAGGGACTGTTAAATGGATGAGCAACAGCAATGGTTGCTACATTTCTGAACTTGTACTGTCCATGTACAGTATACTGACATACTGTAGATATACACAGCATACACATTCTATTCTCACTTGTTAACCCACCTATGCACACAAATCATTTAAATGTTCTGTCTCTCAATGTTATTTACTTCTTTTAAGCTTTTACGGATTATTTTGTTTGTTTTTTTTTAAAGATATTTTACAGTTTAAAGATATATTCTTTATTTCACTAGGCATGAACCAATTGACATAAAAACCTATTTTTCAAAAGTGGCCTTGCCTCTCACACTGAGCTGTAGATATTTTAAGCACTCCGTTGTCCGTTTCAAAACCCCAAATTCCCTTTCAGAGTTTACCCTTTTCTGCCTCATTTCCGCATGACTTTGCCCATGTCTGTTTCCATTTCATCATCTTACTCTATTTAAATGACTTTACTGGCTATCAAACATCCTAAAATCATACCAAACATGTTAAATAGGGTTAATCGAGTGTTGTAGATGCTGAGCTACCAAAAGGCCAAGCAATCTTACAGTTACTATTGTTAAGAAAACATGCTCCTATGTCCTGTACGGACAGAAACTCATCAACTGTATTCTTAAATATTTCATCTTGTGCAAAACAATATAAAGTTTTTCTCTGTAATGAAGAAAAGTACCTGAACCTTTTTGTAGTTCGTGGTAACAACAATGATGACAGGAAACGTCCGTCTGTCCAGCTTAGCTCATGGGTTACTTAAATATCTTGTGGATATGTTTGGACAGTCTCACTTTCGTCCCACAAGCTTTGTGTCTCAAAACTGTTTTCCACCAAGTTCATGACATTTGTTTTCCTTTGGATGATGTTGAAATGGAACAAAAATCACCAAATTCACTCTTACTTTCCCCAAAAAAACCATTGTGGTCATCAATATTGTTAGAAGTCGCGTAGCAACCGATAACCACTCAAACACCAATTGTACTCAACTTCCTGTGTGGATAAAATGACCTCAAGAGTTTCACTTGAACGTCTGCAACATTTTTCCCATGAAAACCTCTGTAAGCCGTGTGTTTTATGTTTCCAGCAGTGGCTTTGAATAAACAGGGAAATCTGCATGAAACATAGACACAAGACTGACCTGCAGAGTTGTGGGGCAGTTGTGACGTTCGTGACTTAACAACTATTTTGTCAAGCATTTTTAGGAATAAATTCACATCTACTATGACCAAGACAGCAAAAACACAGATTAAAATTAAGGACAGCTTTGCATAGGCAAATACAGAGCTTGATTGACAGGTGATCTGCAGAAAGTGCAACGGTCGAGAGACAAAAAGCACATTATGAGCTCTTATGTTAAGTTATCAGAGAATAGCACTTGAATGCAGCACAAACCACTTTCAAAGAAAGAGATTCAACGTTAACCACACTGCTTACATTCATGTGGGGCGGGTGGTGGTGGTGGTGGTGGAGGTTGGCGTCAAGAAATTGTTTCTTTTTAGTGTGGAGGTTTGAGAAGGCCCTGCGGAGGCCAAAGGGAAGGCGACAGAGCAGACTGCCCGACGAGAAAGAGAGCACTCTGAATACTGACAGGCAGCACTTGAGACAGGCTTGGAAGTGCAGGGGTCCTACTGAGCTATTGTCCCCCACCACGCAAGTTAACAAGACTCAACACCAGCCTTTAACCTCTGTCTTTCACTTCTCACACACTTTGTCCTCTTTGCCTAGCCTCCTCTCTCACACACACTCCAAATACAACCTTTACATATCGAAAAAGATTTTTTCCTCACTCTTCCATCATCCAATTTTTCTAAGAGACAGGCAAAGAGATGAAAAAGAAATCAATTCACGGGCTTAAAAAAAAACAATTTAAAAAAAAAAGAACCATTTCCCATCCACGATAATGACTTTATTCAATCTAAACGCTTCTTCTCTTCTGAATTACGTTGTTCCTTTTCATTCTGCTAATCACCCATTTAAATCTTCCTGTCCATACTTGGTCTCTCCCTCTGTGCTGCATCTCTCTCACTCACACATTCTCTCTGTCTCTGGTGTATCCAGCCATTCATAACTCCAGGTTATCATTTCAAAAGGCTTTCAATTCCAGCCTGTATAAAATAGCAGCCCTGGGGCGGACTGGCGCACATAGATGCACACACACACACACACACACACAAACATTCATAAAAGTGCACACTCACAGGCAGAGAAACAAATAAACACACACATGCACATTATGGAGACATTTTACCCTTTAAGATTAAAAACACAGACACCCTATCGTTCATTCAGGTCAATTTTCAAAACGTTAAGTGGTAGCCATGAAACCTGAGTAATTACATACACAGACATACACAGAAGGTAAGGAGGGAAATCCCTGACTGTTGAGTTTATCATTCTGTGTTCATTCCAGAGGAATATTCTTCATTTAAAACACACTTTTTCCCTCTCTCAATTCTGTCTCCTGCTCTCACTTTTCTTGTCCCTGTCTGTCACGCCTGGCTGACACTCTGTCATCAGTCTCTGCTGCTCTTCAATAAAAGCTCTTAGCTGCCCTCGGGACTAACTTATAATATTACAGTACACCTCAAACTCCTTACACGCACGTATACACACACACACACACACACACACACACACACACACACACACACACACACACACACACACACACGCACACACACGCACACACACACACACACACTAATGGAGGATAGACGTAGTACAATAGCAGCACTAAGTGAGCTCTCGGACATGGTGAGAAGGAGCATCCTAAAGTGCCTTTTGTGTCTCTTTCAAAAATGCACACACTCACACACGCACACACACACAGCTGAGCATGAATTGACATCATAGTGCTCGTCAGCTCAATGATGTCAATGATGCATGTACATTACAATGACCTTCAATTAGGCATTTTTAGAGTGATTTAGTAACCATGGTTACTCAAAAATGATTGCCTTTTAACCGAAAGCTGAATTTGCCAGTTATGTATTTCTTCATGTAATATTACTGTAGTAACTGTACGGAAGTGTATTGCATTCACTTGAAAAAAAAAAAATGAATTATCTATTTTTTTTTTTTTGTTTTATTTTTCTGACTAATTGTTTTTCGCACTAATTTATTTCTGGACTTTTTTCATTTTATTTTTTTCAAGTGAATGCAGTGCGGCTTCCATATAACTGCTATTCAAGCTGAAAGAAGTTTAAAATAAAAACAAAAAATGCAAAAAAAAAAATGCTCAAATCACTGCACATCTAAAGTATACTCAATTCTACAGTGTGAAAACATGCAGCGCGCTGTATGTGCGTGAGTACGTATGACTCAGAAATGCATGATAGTTAACGATATCCTACCTTAATTATGGGAATTACCCTTTACATATCTGAGCTTCTGAGCCTGTGTGTTTACGTGTGTGTGTGTGTGTGTGTGTGTGTGTGTACTGTATGTCCATGCATAAGCGTGGCGGGGCGTCAAGCACTGCTCTATTGATGAGTGTATGAAGTCATTTTTCAATGTGGGGTTAAGCGCTGCATTACTGCTGCCTCATTTGGTTCCTGTGGGCCACCATAGCCCTCCTGTCTGGTTTCCATGGCACTAACAGGGAACAGAGGCGAGAATGTCCCAGTTTACCAGACTGCAAGTTCATCCATCAGCTCACACACTTACACGCGCACATATAAACACACACACACACACACACACACACAGAAAAGAGACGGGTTTATCCACTCATGGTCAACTTTCCCACAAAGTTGCAACAAATCAAGAGCAGCAGCACTAAGTCTGCCAATTTCACATTAGACACTTTTTTGTGATTGTGTATACAAAGCTGTGCAGAGCCCAATCATAGAGTTTTAAGGATTCACATAATCAAAAGATTTCTGTAATGTCTGTAACCAGTTAGTAATGCTTAAAGGAAACAGATAAACATGTAAGTGACAGGTGTTTACTGCTGGATCTACGACCTTCAATTATGCGTGTGTGTTCCTGTGTGAAGTGAACACAAGCATGCACTTCACAAACACTGTCGGGATTGTTTGCTGTAATGGGATGGGACGAGCAGTCCTAATGTGCACATGCACCTCTGTGTGTGTGTGTGTGTGTGTGTTGGCTGTTTTCAAAAAGGGCTGAACGTGAGCCAACCACGTCAGAGCACATAATAGTGACATTCCTCTGCAGATATCATCCAGGCTAGACCCAGAACTGATTCTTTAAAAGACAGAGTGACGGATTAAATGTCCTCTTCCTTCAACAAAAACATCTCCTTCCTTCTCTTCTCTGTTTCTGAGCTCTTTCTCTGCTGGTTTACTGTAAACATCTCCATGTATCACTGTCATATCAGCACATCCATCTTCTATAGAGGTCTTGTATGCCTGCAGTGCACCATTCATGCTCATTCACACTCATGCTGTGCACAGACAGCATAAACACACACATACATGTGCACACCCCACACTGGTAAACACACACACACACACACGATCTACAACTCAATGAGCGTCAGTCGGGGCTGTTTTTGATTGAATTCCATTTATCATGTGGACATGAGTTTATGTCCACAAAGAAAACTCTTTATGATCGTTCAGAAGCACGCTGATGAAGAGAGGCACAGTCTACAGTCTATGTATATCACAGTCAAGTAGATTAGGAGAGATTTACCATGGGGAGCATGTTTAACATTGAAAAATGTCTCAGGAAGGACATTTCTGTAATTAAATCAGGGTAATTATCAGAAAACCAAGCGGCTGTGGAGGATCTGGATCCATCTGTGTCCTGGCACAAACAAGTGGATGTAAAGAGATTGGACTAGAGCCTGACCGATTAATCATCTGCTGATCGATCAGTCAGGCTCTAAAATGTAACTGATGTATTCATTATGTTTGCTGTGTGTGGATTCTGTGTCTCTGTGCTGCATTTTCTGCATTATGTTTACTACTTGTGATTTGACTTTTCTTATTTATTAGTGGTTTTACATTCCTTATGTTGACAGTGTCACCAAATAAAGTTCCTTATTTTATTTGAGTAGTGTTTTTCTTCTTTGCCTTGAATCATATTTTGTGTATTATAATAATGAGTGTTCATGTACAGTAGATATTCTGTTTAAATCAATGTTCTTACAGTATTTCATATATCAGCTGATATAATCAGGCCAATATATTAGTTATCGATACATCGAATATTGGCTTTTTAAAATCCTCAATATCGACATAGCCATCAGCCCTAAAAATCCCATATGGTTCAGGCTCTAGATTATACATTTCAGCCATTCCCAATGGATGGAGGTTGTTTACAGTGTTAAACACAACAAGGTTAGCACAACAACTGTGGTTGAATTTATGTGCATGAAGAACAAGGCAGATTGGACTCTTGCAAAATTCTTCTGATCCATACCTGGCCCAGTGGGCCCACACCTGGCGTGTTCAACCGTCCCACATACTGCATTGAATGATCGCATTTGAGCGCTCTGGTCATGTTTGCCAAAACTTGGCTTCAACCAAGCCAGATGTCAGCCAAGAACAGACCAAATAAATATGGTTAGTCATTGCTAACTTGTCATAAATCACCTAAAACTGACACAATAGGTTTCAAGATAACTAGCCCACATGTGTAACATCATATGTGGGCCAATTTTGGCTCAGATCTCTTTTATACAGGCCAGAAGAATGCCAAATGGATTGTTGCAAGATGGGCCCCACGTATGTATGCTATCTGATGCCACCATAATTTTTGGATGAATTACCCTAAATCAAAAACTAGTAATCGGCACGTTACATGCACATCAGCATATAAACTCAGTGTGGAGGAGGGGCAGCTTGAAGCAGAGGTGATTCCTTTGGACGCATCTCTGCTTCCCTGGGGTCTATAAAAAGCCTGGTGTCACATACTGAGATCTCCTGTCTTCTTTACCAGACTTGCTGACGAGGTGTCAAACTTTCTCAGCTCCACCTGACACAGAAGCCACATACCAAACATCCTCAGTCCTGTTTGTGTGTCCATGGGAGTACATGTAGCTTCTGTTATCACATTCCTCTTTGCAGTGTCGTGATCCATCCGTGCATTAAGATTAAGTCAATAATAGATACAGTATAGCTTTCTGTTCACCCCAAACCAGAGCAAATTGGATACTGACTCAGTCTACTGAAGACAGAATCATCACACAGAGACACATTTGGTTTAAGGCTTTTGCTCTGACAATCAAAATGCCCCCCGTAACGCCATCAGCACGCAATACCCCTAGCAACTGTATCACAGCCATTCAAAGAATGCATTAGTTTATTAACTCACACACAGTGAGAGATGGCTGTGCAGACTGCCTGCCACTCTGATAACATAACTTTATTAGCTCTTCTACTGACACACAAAGCCACTCTCCAACAGTTCATTAAGTCTTTCATGGCCAGCTTTCAAATCAACACAACTTTATTACTCGCAGTAATGCCAGTCATGAACATGGCTGCAGTACTTTAGTTTCAGCTGCCAAAAACAAAAGCACTTTAATACACTGACAGGGATTTTAATGTCTTTACTTGTTCCTTATGATAAAAGTGACTAAAACAAACAATAAATGAAAGAGGAGTTCAAATAGAAGATGTGACTTAGGTTTTCTCAAAGGCACCAAATATAATTTCAACATTAGGGTGCTACATCATTGGCGTGAAGCTACGAATGGTATGAACTTTAACTTTATTTTTTACTACATAAGGTACAACATCGGGTAACAACCTGAGTTAGTAACTGAAGTAAAACAACATACAGTACTTCCCCTCATCCTACCTCAATGATTATTCTTATTAATAATAAAGGCACAGGAGACCAAAGTGTAGTAGTAGGAGTAATAATAACAATAGAATTTATTTCAGTGTTAATAATGATAATGGTTTGCTCTTCTCTGTGCTGTAAAGTCAATATGATATTGTGTGCTTAGTGTTCGAGGCTGCACACACAGCTGGATTCCTTGACTCTGTGCCATGTGGCCTTTTGTTATTGAACACTTTCCTCTGGAATATATTCATAATTTATGATCAAATCATATCCTGCCCCCTCCCCCCGTCCTCCTCCACACTTCTCAGCAGGCCTTAAAATTTCCAATTCCAGAAACAGACCATTTTTATGACATTACTAGACAGCTAAAATGGTGTTTCCCTATCAAAACAAATTATTTTTTGAAGCTAGAAGGAATTGGTTTGGTCTACTTCTTAAATTATCATATTTCTTTCTCCAGGGATCTCCAGCTAAAGTGATGTCACTAATTGACCAATCACATTGCACTAACGAGCTGTCAGACTTTGTTAGAATCATCCACCAATCACAGCCGGCTGAGTTATTTCCCTGGGCAACTATTAGCCAATGACCTGTAAGAATCCAACCAGGAGCGATTGCAATCAACCACCAGAAGCTGAGATACAACGGCAATCTGCGTATGAGTGCTGAATTGAAGAAACAGTCTATTAAGTGTTAAATAAGTGTGTTGCTCTCAACAAAAAAATACAATAGGGGCCAAAAAGTACACAAACTCTTCCATAAAACCACATTATTTATCTTGCGTCCCTTTCTTCTTAATTTCGCCTCTTATCGTCTGACTAGCCTTCCATTTTCCACCCTTTTCTGAATCCTCTCTTCGTCTCCTGAACTGCAAGCTTCTTTTCTCTCCTCTTTCCATCTATGTTATCCTCTCCTGCCCTGAGGGAGAAGCTTTTGTAAAGATGCCACTGCTTTTAAGTGACAGCATGGTTGCCTCTTCAAGCCACGGTCATTGAAGCCAGTGCCTCAGAGAGCCGCACATAGTGGACACAGGCCCACATTCAGCTCATGTCTTACGACCACAGCACCGATCAAAGGCTGACACACTCACACACACATGCACAGGCAGCGTGTTACCATGTTAAAGTTTTACCGTACATATGAATGATCATCTGAGCTTAAACAGACAAACACACACACGTGGACATCTGCTCCACCAAGCTGAATGTGCAAAGCTGGTCTTTTTAGAAGAAACATTTATGCATTTGTTGAATAGACATCAGTTGTACACAAACCCACAATGTTTCAGATGATCATGGCTATGTATGTCTTGTTTGGATTAGTTATTTGAATGTACAACAATGATGGCTGCGGTACAAGGAGATGATTGAGTGATTATTTTAACATTCCTTGTTTTTTTGTGTTATTTGGTTTGGCCAAACCATCTTATTCTGTCTTTTTTTTTTATCGTTGCCCTTTAAACTCAATGGTCAGGAATTTAAAAGCCTCAGATTACAAAACACAGTGAATGTTATAATGATAATTTGCATCAATTTGAACCTCAAACCTTCAACCGGAACAAAATATGAGCTATCGATGTCCCTAACATTTCCCAAAAATGTTCATTTTTACCAGCTGTAATAGCGAAGTCCAGTACTTGGCTACCTTGACGGGTTATTAAAGCGTTGAGTCCAAACCAATGTGTCCATCAGTGACGTGCCGTGACCACTAGGGTTAGGTAGGCAGGTTGCAAATCGAGACCACCAATGACAATTTCATATGTTTCTGCTGGCAAGTGTTAATTCAATTCAAATACATTTTATTTGTATAAAGCAATTTACAACAAAGTCATCTCAATGCGCTTATCAAAATATAAAATTCATAATAAGAAAGAAAAATCCCAACAAGATCCACATGAACAAGCATTTAGCCATCTAACAAAATCAACATTAAAGAAACATAATCAATTATTTAATATAGCCTCCATACTCTCCCAACAAGATATATCTCATGACACGGCAGCACATCCGTTGTTTGTGTTGGAAACACAAAAACACAGAGAAAATGACAACAACAACTCATTTTCTGACCTTACCTTTGCTGAAGGTCTGGTAGCTCAGGTGTTGGTCTCCCATCTTTTAAAAGCTGTCGTTTTTTCCTCAGAAAAAAAGTTTCTCTATCATCTCTAGCGCTGTCATCCACACTGCAGTGTTATCCCGCCCACTAGCTAGAGAACGTAGCAGCAGCGGTCACATGGCATCAATTCACTAATGCACTGTGAACTTAAGTATAGCATAGCGCGGTTACGTCCAAAGGCAGCTCTCTAATAATTTATAATTATATTATAATTAAAACAAATAATCAAAATATCAATTCACCCTTGGGTAGGCAATGCCTACCTTGCCTACCCTGACGGCACGTCACTGGTGTCCATTAATGCAAACAGTTCGCCTATAAATCTCCGCACTAAACACAATATACAGCAATCAGTGTTGTGGTGTTGCGGTCAAAAACCATTTGAGCTCCATCCTACCAAGCAACAACCCAATGTCCCGCAAGTGGCTCACATATATATACAGTCTGTGACGTTCAATTAAGACCCACAAACACATACACCAATAAAATAGCCATTACACCAGCTGTATTTAGATTTTATTTCACCAATACTTTATGGGGAAGTGATTTAAAACCACTTAATATATTTCAATTAGCTCAATTTGAGACTAAAATAATCAAACAAGACCGTATTGATTGGACTTTTTAATAATGCCGCATGAAAGTTCATAAACTATGTTTCAAAACATTTTAGGACTATTAAATGTTAATGTCTAGGTTTATTAAATTACATTCAACACAAGTAATGTCATTTATAGGTTAGAGGTGGCTAACTCTAGAGATAATCTATACTGCAATCATTGTTTCCTGCAGCATTTGTGAATGTCACTTGACTACAGTGCTGAGAGGTCTGCACAGAGACTGTTGGTTATGAACTGTTACTGCTTCCAAACTAAACATGTCAAGTTTCAAAAGTGCAGTTTTCCTATAAATGGAAATTTTCACTTAATAAAAGCAAAAAAAGAAAACTGATTTAAAGCATTATTGAACCATTCTGGACACCCTTACCTGGCACATCAGATCTCTTGCAGTAAAAATCAAACATTGAAAAGGAATAATGATAATTCATAAGGGCGTCACTAAAACCTTCTTCTCTATAAATCTAAAACCACTCCCCTTGTCATGGTGCGTGATCCTTCACAGTCAACCAAACTGTGGACATAACTTTTATTTGCACACCATTCCCTTAACTCAACCTCAACCCAACATTTAAGTGAGTCATTTAACATTTCATTTAAAATTTATTGACACATATTACAAGCTCAAGCTTATTACCTCCAAAAAAAGCAATTATTTAAGTAGATTTATGTCCCCCCCCAAAATCTGAGGGCACACACACACGAACACACAATGTCGGAAAACCATAGCTCTGGGATCAGCGGAAAAAACTGAGAGCATAACGATAGCTGACATTCCAGGGAATGCGGTAATAACTCATTGCCTGCCTGCATGCGCAGCACACACACACACACACACACACACTTGGAAGCGAAGATGCTTGAGTAATGGAGACAGATAGAAGGGCAATCCAATTGAATCTCTCCAGAAGGATAATGGATTACAGAAGGATTAGGACAGTATCATGACAAGATTATGACAGACATAAAGCTCTGTTGCACTCAATCTATTATTTTTTGTTATCTTTTGCTCAAGCGCGCGTGTGTATGTGTTTTTTTTCCTAAGGGGAAAGTGCAAATGCAGGGAAGTGCGTCTGTCAGTGTGTATGTGATGGGGGTGTGCCTTGTGTTGTAGGGGTTCAGATGTATTTCTGATGCTTGATGCCACATATGGGTCACTGCTGCTGTCCCCCAGGGTGTAGCACGCAGGGCTAGAAAATGGGGGTTTCAGAGTGAGGGGGATGCCAACAACGGCAGTAGTCTTAAAATCACTACTTTGAACAAGGTTCACTGAGCTTTGATGAGATCCTTGCTTGCATGAGCGAGACTTTGTAGGTGAACAATTCGGTCAGTTGTGAGTAAAATGCAATTGTAAAGAGCAAACGAAAGAGTACGATGACCAGATTAGCAATAGGAAACAGACTTTCAGCTCAGTATTTTGGACTTGGATCGCGCTGTGTGGCTGTTGACAGTAACAGTGTGGAGAGCTGTTAAGTTTATGGGCTATGTGAGACGGTAGCAACGAGAGGTCTGAAAGTGTGTTGTTATTTTTGGGTCCAGAGCTTTTAGGTAACTAAAGACAGACATAAAGGCAGAAAGCCAGGGTGATGGTCATCAAAAGATAGGGCAAGAGAAAATCCCTGCAATGAAAATATTGTTGACATGTTACTACTAGAAAGAACATGCTCAATATTAAAAAGACCAATGTGTAATATTTCATCTGTGTTGTTTCCTTATAGATCAAGTTTTTAATGTCGAATTTTCCTAGCTGATAAAAGGGTTTCAGAGGTCTACTCCACATTAACAAAGAGCAATTAAATCATATGGAAGATTAGTGCCTTGCATGGCAGCCCTGTCCCATTGGTGGGTGAATGCATGTTTGAATGGGTTGAGCTGTTATAGCTATTTTAAAGCACTTTTGGGCTTCCTTTGGTGGTTATTAAAGCTCTACGTAAATCAAGTCCATTTACCGTTTACCACTTACCATTTTCTGAGGTTGATTCAAGTCCAGCTACAATAAGAGTTTTCACACTCTAGAACTACACGACCTGGGGGGGGTCATAGGTCAGGAGAGATATAAACATAAACAAAGTCGTTCGCTCTGTTGATATTTCCAACCTAACAGTGTTTGTAATTTTAGTCCAGATATCTTTAATGTTTTAACAGTGTTTATATTATTCATATTACACATATTCAGACTCTAGGGGTGGACCAGGGTTTTCCGCTGATGTCACTTTCGGCCGATCCGAGCACTTTTAAAAACCGATGGGAGAGGGCAGTCCCCTCGCTTCCACACAGGTAACCCCTGGTAAACGAAAACACCGACTACCTGGGTCTCCAGCGGGCGGAATTCTGACTCTACCCGAAAATGATGCACATATCCGAGCACTTTTGTAAAACCGATGGGAGAAGCAGTATCAAAGCGACAAATCTCCTCTACTTCTACACTCCTCTTCGCAAGCTTTTAATTAATGATTGTTATATATTTTCTGTATTTACGTTTATTGTTGTTTGTATTTCCTATAATTTGTAAAATTCTGGATTGCTAGATATCTAACAGTATATAGGGGAATAGCCGCATCCTAATTGAGAATTGTGTGCAAGTGCAAGATATCTATCCATGGTGTATCTGGCTTTGTGTCCTCTACCCGTTTCAGTTGGGCCTTGCCTTTACACTGTTTGCTCAGAAAAGCTGGAGCCTGTTATTCCATTATTTCTCTGTACGACCGGAGTCAAAGCTTGGCCTGCATTGCCCGCAGTAAGTCAATCTTGTTTCCAGTGAGGGTTGGACTCCACCAGGGCTGCCCTTTGACACCGATTCTGTTCATAACTTTTATGAACAGAATTTCTGGGTGCTTTTTGCAGATGATGTGGCTCCATAAAGCCGCGACCTTCAACTCTCACAGGAACGGTTTGCAGCCGAGTGTCAATCAGTACCTCCAAATCCAAGTCCATGGTTCTCAACCGGAAAAAGGTGGAGTGCCTTCTCCGGGTTGGGGATGAGGTCCTGCCCCAAGTGGAGGAGTTTAAGTACCTCGACTCGTCTTGTTCACAAGTGAGGTAAGGATGGAGCGAGAGATTGACAGGCGGAAAGGTGTGGCATCTGCAGTGATGCGAAGTCTGCACTGATCCGTCGTGGTGAAGAGAGAACTGAGCCCAAAGGCAAAGCTCTCGATTTACCGGTCAATCTACGTTCCTACCCTCACCTATGGTCATGAGCTTTGGGTCATGACCGAAAGAACAAGATTGCGGGTACAAGCGGCTGAAATGAGTTTCCTCCGTAGGGTGGCTGGGCTCTCCCTTAGAGATAGGGTGAGAAGCTCAGTCATCCGGAAGTGGCTCAGAGTAGAGCCGCTGCTCCTCAACATTGAGAAGAGCCAGATTAGGTGGCTTGGGCACCTAATTAGGATGCCCCCCAGATGCCTTCCTAGTGAGGCGTTCAGGACACATCCCTCCAGAAGGAGACCTCAAGGAAGCCTGGGCCTCCCTGCTAGAGATGCTGCCCCCACGACCCAGCAACGGATAAGCGAAAGAGGATGGATGGATGTTATTCCATTACATACTGTTTGTATGCTAGCAACTCAAATGTTAAATGGCCCAGATGGAACAACACATTTTGTAAGGAACATATCTCATCTACAAAGAGACAAATAGACATCTAGAAACCAGCTTGATTAGTTGGTGATAAAGAGTAACTAAATCCAGAGGTTTTGGCTGACGAAAGTCTAGGTTTGATTATGGGCGAGGCTCCTGGAACAGTTAAGTTACGCCCAGTCTATACTCGCCCATGCTATGCTAAATAATTACTCAATACTTGCAATACCTCGATAATCATGGACCTACCTAAAAGTGAATTATTGTGACATAATGTCCATCTTTTATTGGCTCATTCCAAATAAAGACAAACAAACATTTAATCTGTAGACTCTCGTCACTTCTAGAGATGGCAACTTTGTGGTAATTTCCCAGTATGAATGAGTGTTAGGGTTTTTTTTAAATTTCTATTTTAATTTTAATATTTTGTCTTTCTTTGAAGTCATGGTGGAATTCCATTTTTTTCTGGTTAATCCAGACCATATCGGGACAGAAAAAAAGTTTTTTCAATGAATACAACAGTAAGAAAAGTCAACGCAAATGATCATGGCAACTGAGTAGCCGAGAAACTGCAAAATAGCATAAATACTGGTAGGTTTAATAACAAGTAGGCCACATATTATGACATCATATGTCATTGACCAATTAAGAGTAGTGTTGTAGGAGAGTGGCTCCAGCTGGCTTTAAAGCCTGACCTCAGAAAGAGAGAATGAAAACAATCACTCTTTTTCTTTTTCGTTCCTTCTTGTATGATCATTCACAAACAGCCTCTTCAGTGATGCATGTCCTGGTGCTGATTGGATCCAAACCTGTCCATTTGGATTATCAAGTTAAAAACCCCAAGCCAGGGCTGCTTAAACACTGTGCCAGCACAGCACTGCACAGTGTTTGCTGATTGCTTCTTGGTTTACACATGACCAGATTAGCAAATATAACTGAGGTTCAGTCAAAGGTTCTTGCTGCAGAATGATTTTACTCTTACATTACAATGCTCAACATGAGAGTAACAAAAGTAAAACACCAAAAGAGTGTTGAGCTACCTGCAGAGGCAGCCAAGTCACTCGATCTGCTCAATGCCTCAAGTGATATTCAACCCAGATTAGAAACACAACTCAACTGAAAAATACTATAATATGTCAACTTTACTAGTAGGTGATTTAGAAGCTAGTGATAACTTAAAGAAGAGCTCCAATCATGTAACTCAAACTGGTTTTATGAGGTTAAAGGCATCCCATTCTTCTAATCTGAGTGGAGACTTACCTGTTTAAGGCTGTCTTTCTTGTTTAGATGCAAAGCATGCAAGGCTCTGTAGCAAACTGGCCATCAGTGGCAACCAAAGGCTGCGTTGAACAGCATTTTTTCAAAGTCAGATTTCACATTTCCTGGTAAGAGCAACCTTAGAATTGGCCCACGGTAATGTTCCTGGTTTTCTTAGGGATAGCGTCATAACTTCCAAGAAACTGGATAGCACGTAACTAATCCACTGAAATGCCCTTTCACCATGGACTTTCTATAGTTTCGGAAATACAAAGAGTAGTCCTGATGTGACGCAAACATAATATGCGAACGCTGATTGGCTGAAATCTCCAAACATTGATGCTCTCATATAAAAGGATAATATGTGTGTGTTTGAAGGCTAAAAGTTGATATAAATGACTACAAAGACATTTCTCACACAAATTAGTAACAAAGTTGTATTATTCAGGTTTAAACCTGTCATCAAACGTGCATTCCCGTGATGGGTTGCATATAACTTTAAGAGAAAGTTACTTTGTGTTGTCTGTTTCTGTTCTGTTTAAGAACAGCAAAGCTTTAGAGGCCTCCAAACCCCCTGAGACCAGACATTTGGGCTGAAGGGGTTAAATAAACTTACCACCTGCTACTGGTTGTCTACACACACACGCACGCACACACACACACACACACACACACACGCACGCACGCACGCACGCACGCACACACACACACGCACACACACACACGCACGCACACACACACACACACACGCACACACACTTCTCTAACATCTGCCACTGTGGTCCTTTGTATTCAGCCAACACCGGAAACATTCAGACTAATAGTCACAGCTCAAGGCACTGCTTACAGTTTCCCAGATTTTAATGGCTGTTCGCCTTACATCATTATTACAAATCAATCACCCCACGCACGCACACACACACACACACGCACACAGATCTTTCTGAAGGGAGTAGTACGCTGCTGCTCTTTAGACAGAGGGAAGTGAGTGTCAACTCAGGGGCAGAGAGCAAACTAAAACTCAAAGAGAGAGAAAGAAGGTCAAGGACCAGGTGGAAAAAAAAAACAAAACACATACGTAAATGACTAAGAAAGAGTAGCAATAAGAGACGCTGTTTGTTTCTCTTTCAAACCAACACAAAATTACTGCAAAAGCAATCTGCTGTTTTTAAAAAAAAGTTGCAGAAACAAACTTTTCAAACCTAAATGCTGCTTCTTAGAAAATGTTGAATTCATTAGAACACAGCATGTTGTTGTTGCATAGTAATAAAACATATTTCAGGTGAAATTAATGTTGAGCATTAAATATGTACTGATATTCACACACTTTCAAACCCAGAATCATTTTAAAAGGACAAACTATTCTTTAAATTTTTAAATGATTGTCTCACATTCATATTTAACTTACAAACAATCTAATTTAATCTAAAAAAAACAAACAAACCCTGGTCACAATCAACTCAAATTTAACAGCCCCTGAAATACTCACCAGATCAAGTCCATAATGCACCAAAGTAACCATCTCAGCCTCGAGAAGATTTACAACACTGATCTCAGAGTTGCTAATAATTCAATAACAGCATTTTGCTCTCTTTTCTCTTTAAGGACATTTTCACACCAGTGTTTAAACCGCTCCAGGATTCATTATCTTTGATAATCAGCTTTGTTTGTCCCTGAGTGAAAAAATTGAGCAGATCAGAGAAACAAATTCTACCTCAGTTAAAAACAGCAATCCCTGCGCATGTTTCATAGTATTCACAGCTCTGAGGGAGAGCTGATTGACATGAAGAGGTGACTAGTGTGTGGGTGTTTAAAGAAACCCATTGGATTAATGAGGTTTTAGCATCTTCAGCGGAATGGAGACGTCATGGCTTTAACAACAGCGAGGAGAACACACTGGTGAGACGCGAGAAAGGGAGTCGCTGACTTGTTTTACCTTTGGTTGTTCATACTGCTTTTTGCTGACAACTGTATCACCACTCTCCGGTTTGAGTAAATAAAGTAAAGTAAATGAAGCAGCTCTCGTAACTGAAAGGGTTTTTTTGTCAGTTAGTAAAAAAGTGCTTTATAAACACAAACAGAGCTAAATCAAGGGGTTAAAATGATCAGTTTTTCTCATATGTGGCATGAGTATGGGGCTTTTCCAATGTGAAAATGGCCCTAATATTAGTGACATGTATAAAGGTGCATTAAGGATGACCATTAATCCAGATTTAATTGAGATGAACTTCTCTTTTGTTGCATGATGAACAAAAAAGTTTACTTGGACCAAACGTTGATATTGAATAACTAAGGCTAACCCCAGTCTAACCCAACATCAAGTTTAGTGTAACACAAAGAGACGTTTTACAGACAACTGTGGTCTATTGCACATTGAAACAATGCACAACTGTGTAAAATGAACTACTTCTTCTTGTTGAACATGCAAACAAGCAGGCACAGAGACACACTGATTATTGTACGGACCCAACTGCAATCAAGCGTTCAGACCCACTTTCCTGACTCCCTTTTATCTTTGCATGCTAGTTAACCTTGACCTGAAACCTCCCTGTGCTTAATTGCTGCCATGGAAACGAGTCCCATATGCAGAGCGGTTCTTCACACACACACACTCACCCACACGGACACTTGCATGCACGCACGCACACACACACACACACGTGCACATACACACACACGCCGCTCAATTAGAGCAATCCATTATGCTAAACTAACAACAATCATTGGAATAAAGGGTCCCTTATCACCTGTGTCTTGTTCTGTTTATTAGTGAAGAAAAATATTATGTAAAAATAATAACTAAAAAATGATTAAAGTGTGGGTCGACTGCATAGTTTGAGTGGCATACAGCACAAATTTTCAACAACAGAAGAATATTTAAGTATGCATTTAATAAGCGTTCGTACCTTTGACTTACAAATTTATTAGCACAATAATCACATTCCCCATCATGTCAATAGGTAGCAGTAGACATCAAAACAAGACAATAAGGCTGTGATTGTCCATTATATAGTTTGTCGCGAGAGTATTTTCAGTGTAGAAGGTGTGCCCTAGTTGATATTTGGTTCAAAATCCCTGCTTTACAGTAATTATCTAATAATTAGTGTACAAACGTTACGTAATCATCTTAATGTAGCTATGTCAAAGTACACTGACTGAATATATTTGTTTTCCCAAACTATTCCTAAGACATACACTGACATGAGTGCGCTGTTGTAGAAACGCTCTTTGCTTGATCGGGAAGTCACACCCTCTAGAGCCTGAATGAAGCTGACTAAGAACAGAAAACACCCTGACATCACTGTTTGGTGGTAGGAACAAAAAAA
Organism: Gouania willdenowi; assembly: GCF_900634775.1. NCBI lineage: Eukaryota > Metazoa > Chordata > Actinopteri > Blenniiformes > Gobiesocidae > Gouania > Gouania willdenowi. The sequence goes on from NC_041044.1 coordinate 29,323,427, forward strand.
AGGCTTGAAAAACAATAGTTTGAGCATGAAACACACCCTAAAGAAAACAAGGAAAGGGAACAGAGTACGTATCAAAATATGAACAAAGCCAACACAAGCACAATCTTCTCAGAAAGATGGTGAGCATCATCATCGACCATCGTTTTCAGAATAAAACATCTGAAAAATAAGTACGTCTCCCTTTGTCTTTGACCGCAAGATGACACAGCAAGACAGAAAAGACTGAAAAATACCTGCATGTAAGTGATATTTTAAATGAGGCATGTCCAACTTAAATAAACCTGAAGGGGACCCACATTCTATGACCTACACACTCATGGATGGGTATTGTTACTTAGAGGTGTCTGAACTTGTGTGTTGCCAGGCTGTAAACGTGTTGTGGTTAGAAAACCAACAACCACCTCCAACCTAACAATCCTTCCTCACATTTTCCATTTACCGGGTGATAAAGGCTAAAAAAATGCACTTTACTGGTGCTGTGGTGCAACATGTACACAAAATACTGTATCTACACCCCATGCAGGCTCCAGTAGAAGAAGATGTGAAGTTCGGAAAACACATAGTTTTTCTTCTAATTTAAAAATTGCCGGTTTGCTGCCAACTTTTGCGTTCCTAAGACACATTTTTTAAGCTTTCATTTGAATTCTGTAAAAGGAAATCCTTTAATAACCCAGGTTTATTCAGCATATTTACACACCGTCTTTTAAGTGGAAGCTTGTTTCTAAGTCGCAATGATGGAGCCCCAAATCCAAACCAGTGGAGAGCCACTTACTGTGATGTAAGAACCAGTAGACATAAAAGTTTTCAAGTTAAATAAGTTTTATTACCTCCGGCAAGGGGGTTAAGTTTTTGTCAATGTTATATTATTTATGTATCCGTGAGCAGTATAACTTAGATTGCATTTTTAAGAAAAATCCAAAATGGGATAAAGAAGAAGTGATCAATAAATCCCTACGTTTTGCTCTTTCCGCTGCTTCTACAACACCTCCTTCTGGTGACTTTGCAAATTACATGCTCTAGTCATAATTTCTTTTCACTTTCTGTTGTGATCACAACAGCACAGACACATGCTAGAAATGTATTACAATCCTTTAAAATGCAAATGATCAGGATCATTGATCTAAATAATGCAATGAGAATATCTGTGCGATTGGCGTAGGCTTGCGCTTTGAGTGCTCTTGAAAAAATATACATAAAAAAAAAACACTCCAACAATATGGATGGATTACTAAATATAATTTGGTGTTCACATAAATAATATCTAGGGGTGTTTTAACTTTATGTCACAACATTAGTTTGCTTCCATCTGGCTTAAAGGATGCACTGTAACTGCACAAGTTCCAACAACCAGCTGGCATCAAAGAAATGATTATTTTCAAAAAGGAAAGTGTGAGCCAGATGAAAACTGCAAAACATAAGTGAGAACAGTTTGGTGTCACCTAAGTTCAGACTGAAAGTTTTCTCCAACGCAGTTAAAAGCCACAACCACATGCTTTGACATGAAGTTCATCCTTTACAGGAGGAACTCTGTATTGTCTCATATAATCTATTCACCATAGAGAGAATATGGTTGGAAGTAGATTAGTCTCCTTGAAAAAAATGAAAATAGCATCACAATATGATGTACATCATTGGTCACCAACCTCTCTGAAACGGCGAGCGACTTCAAACGTACTGAATAATCCGAAGGGCTACCAGTTTGATATACAAACTTTATTCTTTCTTTTGTCTTTAACATTTTTATTCTTTTATTTGTGATTTTTTTTTGCTGTGGCTGTAACAAAAGCAATTTCCCTCTGAGATCAATAAAGGAATTCTGATTCTGATTCTTAAATTCTGAATTTTCACAGTTTCACTTCAATTAAAAGGTAAGATAATAAGGAAAACTAGCAGTAACCTAAAAAGATAGGAAACTTTTCAACAAGCAGCACTTTTGTTCTTAATTCATGCAATTGTTTCATTTTAATGACATTTAATAGGAATTCTTTGTTCTATTTTACGAGCCACTGACTAACAACTTTTCAACTAATTGGAAAACCTGTAACATTCGCACAACTTGTACCACTTTGCATTTTTTTAAAAACACAAACAAAATCCTATCTGCAGCACAAATTTGTTCCAATGCTTCATTGAAAATAAACATTAAAAGATGGTTAATTTAATACAAACACTTCCGTAGCAGTATGTGATTCTACTAAGGCTCTGACTACATCTGTCACCTGTATTTATCTTTGTAAACCAGTTACAATAGGCCTGTGGGCCCCTCTTTTGATCCATGCCCGTGGGCACCATGTTGGTGACCAATGATGTACATCTTTTACACATCTTGGTTGCAAATCAACTGCCTTCATCTGCAAAAATAATAATTTTAAATTTCAAAAGTACTTATCTTAATTTTATTTCAATAAATAAAGCTTTTCTTTAACATAGGAAAAGTTTTTCTGCTAAATCTAAAACTCCTCAATCGGATTTTAATGAGATTCAATGTTTCCCCTTTGTTTGCCTACTTAATATTAGCCTTGTCACTTTGCCCATCAATTGTTTAACACATTTCTTAACTTTTTTGCCATTTTTTTTGTATCTTAGAAGTCCTAATCCCCATTACTTTTGGCTAAAATGAGAATCCGAATCATACACAAAGGAATGACAGATTTAAATACAAGGGCATTTGGAAAGCCCCGCCCCCATCGTTTCACATCCCACATGGTTTCCTTTCTTTGTTGCCCAACCAGGATTTAGCCTACAGTACATTCTCCACTGAGATGTCTGGGAAACTCTAACTATTACCTAGAGGATCACTAAGGCGATTCCAGCAGGAATCCTATGAGCACCAAAAACACGCAGACATACACAGAGTGTAAAGCACCAACCCAGAGCGCCGCTTGGAATTATGAGAGCTATAAAACAGGCTGACATCATAGCCTTGGGTTCTTCATTCTCTTGCTGCCATTTTCCCTGCAGAGAATAAGTGTGGCTGCCCTCAACTCACTTTTCAGGTGTTTAGTTAAATTTATGAGTTTATTATTTCGTGGACAATCCCCTTTTACAATAAAAGAGCAGCTTTAGCCTTTGCGGCTAATTTTCAGCTGTAGTCCTGATGGCTTAGTGACTTCCTTTCTATCAGCAACAACCTGCAGAACTAAACGTTTGCACAATGTGCTGAAACACATTCGCACTGAGATGACTTTGTTGTAATTTGCGCTATTTAAATAAAGTTGAATTGAATTCACTTCAGCTGACGATAAAGGATTATTAAGTGATTTAGTTATGAACGCTTGGCCGTTATAAACAAAACTACTTCTATGTCGCTGGACATTGGACAAACTTCAATATTGATGCCACTATAGATTGTGGGTTGAAACCTTAACGGTGTGTTAGCCAACATTACTTTTTACACTAGGTCTATATTTAGGGCTCATTTTAATCTCCGCACAGAAATATTATCTAACTGTAGTCTTTTAAATCATTGAACTTTTTTTTAGTCAACTAAATTCAGATGGTTTTTGAATGAACTAGTGGTGATTTTGACTAAAAATGACTTTGATTTGTATTTATTAACTGATATTATCTCTTGCTATCAGGATATTATAGTAATCTTGGCTGACTAAGATGACTTGTTTTTGGCTCATTTACTCACGCCTTGCTCAAAATTAGTAACTTATTCAAAAATATTACTTCTGATTATATTTTTTTCTTCTGTAGCACGTCCAAAATATTGGAATGGGCTTCCCTGTTTTCCAAAGCTGTCTTAAAACGTTTTTTTATTCTTTGGCTTGCAGCACTGCATGAGACTGTTCTTTTGATTGCTGTTGTTTTTTTGTAAGGTTGTATTTTTTTTTTCTTCTGTGTGTGTGTGTTTGTTGGTTTTTTATTGTCTTGTATTTGGCTTGTACAGCATTTTGTTGCAGATGTTAAAGCGCTCAAAACTGAAGTAGAGTTGAGTTTTTCATCTCGTATTATACATTTCTGGATGTAAATGCACAAAAGATTTCAGTTCATCCTGAGATTGTACTGGTTTGTAGTCTAGACTTATACAAGTGAAAAGGTGTAGATGTTATTGATGATGGGAAACAAATTCACCAAAGGGTACAAGACATGTGGCAGACCGGGACCTTGTCCAGAGTTTCCCTTAGTCTGCCGGGTATAGAGAATAAGACGGGATGAAATTTCTAAAACACATTAGTCATTTGATGAGAAAAAAAGTGTTAAAATTCTTGCTCTGAGCTCATAAATCTGTGCTCCAATGAGCCGTCAGGATGCAGGTGACCCTGACTTGAGATGTCTGACCTCTGACCGAAAGGACAGGAAGAAACCTGCACGCACTAAGAAACTTTCACTCCTCCGTATCTCCTCCTGTTCCTTCCTCAACACTACTTGTTATACCACAAATTCAAATGTTTCCATTGATAAAAAAAAAAAAAAAAAAAAAAATGTCATAATGACAGGATACATTATCCACCAGGATAAAGGTCCAGAGAGGTTTGAAGCTTCATTAGCAGAACATCAAATATTCAAAGGGTGAGATGATTTGAGAGTGTTTCAGGAGAACCATAACCCACAAAGGATCACTGAGGACCAAATAGAGCAAACCTGAAGTGAAAACAGAAGAGTTGAAGAATATCAGTCCTAGTTGTTCTTTAAAGCAGTGTTTCTCAAATGGGGGTACCTGTACCTCTAGGGGTACACGATGACACTGCAGGGGGTGGAAAATGAACAAATAAAGCATCACTCTTGGTCCCACCCCAAGCGTGAGATGACCGTCACTGATAAAAACTATAGAAATAAGTCTATTCACGAGCCACTAAATCAGTGTTTTTCAACCTTGGGGTCAAGACACCATGTAGGGTCGCCTGAAATTTCTGAAACATCGAAATAGATATTTAAAATTTTGAATTATTATTCTTTAAAAAAATAAAATAAAATTATGCACATTTTTAAACACTTTTACTTTGTGAAATAGAAATCTAGTTCAACTAAAATACAGTAAAAACATGATCAAAACCTAATTCTAGAAAAAATTATGTCTTTGGTGTCACCAGAAATTCTTGATCTCAAAATGGGGTCACGCTCCAAAAAAGCTTGGGAACCACTGCAATAAATACTGTTTCTTTCCTCTTATTTACAAAATGAGACTCTTTAAAATGTGTTTTTATCACTCGTTCATTCAATCATGCATACTGTATAGTTGTTTTTAAATAGTTTACTAAGCTAAATGTTGTAGTCGGACAAAGGGGTACTTGGATTCAGAAATAAGAAAAAGGGGGTACAGACAGATGTTCAAAGTTAAAAATTGACGTAAAATAATCAGTGTTAATCTTGATCGTTTTTGCATGATTTGTCCAAATACTCAGGTTTGTGTGAATCTGCTTGACACTTGCTGAGAGGTCAGAGTTCTTCTGAGCAGCCATCCAATTACAGGCCGCTGCATGGCGTTACCATAGAGATGAGATGAAACTGTAATTGGATAATGACACATTGGCATTTGAACCAGTCATTAGACACTTACTGAAGCACACATACATACACCAACCTACGCGTGTGCACACACTGACAGATGCACAGAGGAGGACAATGCACGGGAACAAACCTGTGATTACAAACTTGTTGATCTACTCCCTGCTAGCAGCGGCAGCGCTACAACAACACTTTATATCAATTACATGCTAGACAGTCAAACTCTCCCACGCACCAGGGTTGGGATCAATTACAGTTGTAATTGCGTAATTGATAATTAATTACAGTCACGAACTGTAAAAACTGAAAAAATCTGTTTTGTTCTAATCGTAACTGATTTGTAATTAAGTTCAGATAATTAACTTTCTATTTGTAATTGTCATGGAAATTCTATAAAAAACTGCCAATTAAAATGTAATTAAAGTTACAGTTCTCTGGCTTACACACACATAGTTAAGAATTATTAAAATATGTTTCATATCAGTTCACTTGAGGATTATTTTTCCATTTATAAAATAATTGAACTTGAGGTGTATAATGATACTGACACAAAAAAGGCTCAGATGTCCACACCAACATTATTAATAACATTGTTTTCATGGAACAGCAAGCCTAACAAGGAAACCAAGAGATGAAAAAGAAATTGGATGATAGATAATACTTCTTGTGTATTTTACAGCTGACAGTCCGTAAAAACCGACCCGTTATCATACGAGATGCTACAGAAAGCTAACACAAGTGGAAGGTTAAGTTTTATAGGCTTATTTATGAAAGGCTCAGTAATTGTGATTATACTGTAGTAATTGAACTTTAGTATTTAAGAAAGTAATTGTAATTGAATTTCAGGGGAAAATCATTTTAATTTCAATTGTGATCTGAATAAATGCTAGTCAACGTTATCGTAATTGATGACGTAATTGTGATTGAAAACTGAAAATGATCCCAGCCCTGCCATGCACCAATAGAAGGGGTTTTGTCAGTGCATGTGCTGTTCATGAAATATATTTAATCAATGTTTCAATGATTTTGAAGCTTGAATCTTTAAAGAAACTGTGTTGGCTTTTCTGTCCCATCATTGTGAATACAGAGTGTGTTTTAATGAGCCCTGGCCAATGTGGTCACTTGAAATACACTCAACTTGTGATGCAATATTTTGAGAGGATCAACTCGTGAGCAGAATCTCTAGGAGCAATCACTAGTACGCTGGTTTTCTCTCTAGGTTTCCTCTGCATCATTACCATGAACGAGAACCTTGCATAAGCCTCTCCAAACCTAAATGTGAGTGGCACAGAATGGGGCAAAGAGGGAGCATCGGTGTGCAAGTGTACAAGAGGAGATGGAATAAAGAAAAAGTGGGAAAAAATCTGTGTAATAACTTAAAGGGATGAGACATTAAAGGATGTCAAGAAAACAGTGGAGCAAAACCGACAAAGCGAACAGACATGGCTGTGAGCGACGATGGAGTGTTTTTCTTTTGTTCTGGTTGTAATGTGACAGAAGTGCCAGGAGAGTGGGCAGCGATGACGGTCCCACCAGAGAATGCTGGCTATGCCAGTGGAGTGGCACTAATGGAGCCAGAGAGGGGATGCAGTTGCCCACCCTGGAGGGGAGACATTGTGCAACTGGACAAGACGACTTGACATGGAGCCAAAATGGAGGATTAGAATGGGGTGGGGGGGTAACAAAATAAAAGACAGCCATGTTAGGATGTTAGGTCTGCTGACTGATGGACATATAGTCTCTGTATAGGTTTGAGGGCACATTTCTGCTCTAATGCAATGTCTAAGTCAGTGTCTCACTCTTCATATGAGTTCTGAGTTACAGTGACACATTGTCTGTGATTTTACTTATTTACAGTAACTATATTGTAACTATTTACTCAGTCATGGGATGGTCACCAGTCGATTGCTGGGTTTGTACAATTGTGAGTACATTTTGTTTTTATATGTACTGTGCAAAGTGACCACACAGTTAAAAAAAAATATTGCCTTCCATTTAAGACAATAAGATACTAGCACGTGGTACATTACACACTGAACAAGTTAAGCTTAATTAGTGTGTGTCAACAATTAGACTGACTCAAGCCAATGGATACATAATCAATGACAGTAAAACTAACAAAAACAGCCCTGGCTCAATGGAGATGCGTCTCGCAAGCATTTATTTCTTTAAAAAATGAGTCCATCACATGCTTAAAGTGTGACAATATTGGGCAGGTGATTTTGTACACTGTAACACAACAGTGAGTACTGTATATACGGTATTTTAAAGACTGACACACATTTGTTTTTTAAGTGTTTTAAATGTGTTTACAAGATTGCTCTTGAAATCATGCAATGTGCATTAAAAAAAACCTGAAAAAACAAAGCGTTCAACTTTAAATACACAACTGATAGATTAAGTTTACATTTCATAATCCATTTTTTTCTTGACATACTTTAAGTACGTTTAGTCGCTGATACATTAGTCTGTTTAAACTGCACAAATATATAGTTCTGTGATGATTACAATTAATAATTTAATACAATTACATGGCATTTATTTTATGTTCTGGAGTTTGTAAATATTTTTTTCAAGAAAGAGTAAATGACGGAAAGTATGTACACTATTTAAAATGTACACACAATTATAAATGTTAAAGAACCAGATCTGAAGATTAAGACATCAATCTCTAGCTGATCATCATAGATGGCCACGGCGAGCGCGGCTCAATTTTGCCGAATAGCTGTTTGTTTGATTGTGGTGAGTAGGGAAGCACGATGAATGATGAATTGTCCTGATTGCTCTATAATCTCTGCTATAATTCACAGAACCAAACCGACTCATCCATCACAACAGATCCATACCCTCAGATTTATAGAGACACGGGCTTATACGAGAAATAATCAGCGTCAGAACAAGAGGAACGGCTTCACGTTGGGCTGCATAACCCCGATGTTAACTTCCTATTATTAACTAAAGCGCTGCGGTAGAACACGACGAGGAAAGGAAGCAGACATAAAACCGAATGGGGGGCGGTGCAGAGTGCAGAGAACGCTGGGTATACTGTAGCTGTTTAGTTGGGAGGTTTTACCACACACGGTGACCCTTAATCACACACAAGAAAGGTGAGACAACACTCCAATGATTCTACAAGACCTCACACACACACACGTACAGCAGGAACACACACATATTTACACACACTCTTATCGTAAGTACTGCTTTCCAGGTGAGCGATCTGTGGGATGTATTATCACACACACACACACACACACACACACACACACACACACACACACACACACACACACACACACACACACACACACACACACACACACACACACACACACACACACACACACACACACACACACACACACACCTGGGCACTTGTCTCTGACAGACTTGCTGGCTCCAGGCTTCAGGCTATACCTTTTCCTACAGTAAGCACCACTGACATACTTCATCCCTTTCCTCCATGAAGGACTTTCCCCTTAAACTCTCCCCCCTCTACATTCCTTTTTCATTCTCTCTCAATGAAGAAGACACTTCTTTCCTCACCTCAGGTAAATTCCTTCTTGCTCCTTTTTTTCCCACCCACCCCATTTAAAACAGCAAACACATCTCTAATCTTTCCCCTAAATACCCTTCATTCACACTGTCAGTAGCCTACACACCCCTTGTTCTGGCTTGCTGTCTGTTTTTTTAAGGCTTAGCTCTCACCGCTTGTATAATTTGATGAGCAGAACAGCACCAACCCTGCTGGCATCTCCATTATCCTGGATATCTCATCGACTGACACTGACGCTGCATGAACTTTCACCTCAGAGATCCGACCCTTGACTTTCCTACACCTGGGGTGACAGTTGAATAATGAAGATGCATTAAACACGTAAAATGTCGATATGAGGAGTTGCATGTACACTAAAGAAGTCATTAGTTTAAAAACATGAACTGTTGGGACACCTTTTGATCATTAAAACCAATCTCATTCACTCAGTTATAATAGTATGGTTCAAAGAAATATCACACATTCAAACCTTCATGAACAATAACAATATCCATTAATAATATGGATGATTGGCGTTGCAGACATGGGGTCCTGTGAAACAGCACATTCAGGTTTCCGTGGCTTTCGGTTTTTGCTGCGATGGATGTTGCACTTTTCTTTTTGTTGTTGTATTGTTGCCATAAAACTAGAAATTGAGACATTGGACACTATGGTGAAGGGGAGGAACTACATAACCTTTGCTTCATTCTGTTCCTTCTTAAACTACTGTAGATACGTGGTGACATAGGTGTGTATGTGCATTTGATTGATTATTAATGAAGCACCATTTTCCTACCCTGACTCCCTCTTCCCTGTTCCCTTCCCCCCACCTAGGTGTAACACTGCCCTCTTTTTACATCCTCCCTTTAATAAAGTATTTCTTACCCTTCCTTAGGGAGGTGATGGTCACAAATATGCAATGAAATAAATTCATTTATTTAATTGCAATAACAAAACATGCACTGCTGTCTTAAAATGACTGCACTTCTTGTAGTGTTGACCTTCGACAGCATGTGCAGACAAAATCAAATAAATAAATAAATAAAAATTAATGAAGCACTGATCTTATATATAATATGTTTAATTTGCATGTGCATATGAACTGTCGCAACCCTGATGGGTTCTATTTTTGTTGTTTATAATTGTTTTTAGTTTATTTTAGAGTTTGAAAAAAGAAAGACCAAATCAAATCAAACCGTATAAGCTCTAAAAGTGGAAAGTTAAAATCCATTTGTTTCCCGCTGTTTAGCCGTTAGCCAAAAAATAACGGCAGAAAAAAAGATCATTTCCTGTAAAAAGATGCATGTGCTCACTGAATAAATACACACACAAACACACACACAAAATCATGCTTTACCAGGATGTTATGCAGGGACATGTTGGCTCAAGCTTTGCATAAGTTCAAGCAGGTCTTTATGTTCTGCCAGTATAACATAATCTTTTGTACTGGTGCCCTCTCAATAATGCAAGTTTGGATTTGGAAAGCCTACTCCCAATGAATTACAGCATTGTTTGAGGATCTGAAAGGCCAAATCACGTCTTAGGAATGAGTGGCCTTGAGCAATTCAGATAGGCAGTCATGTGATTCATTTGATGGCAAGTGAGTGACTCACTGACACTCAACACCTCCACTCCGTTGTAGCTGTGGCTTTTTGGGCTGGAGCTGATTCATTGCGTGTACACAGATGTCATGTGGAGGCATCTGAAAACACACAATCCCAACCACAAGGAGGAGAAATCAAGTCACTGTTTGTCTTTTTGGCAGGATGTGACAAGTGGATCCAAAAGTTTGGATATATGTCTGCGTGAACATTGAAGGAATGTAAAAAGAGCTGTTTGCTAGTGTGTATGTGTTTTTAAAATCATTCCGCTCAACCAGCGGGAGGAGGAAATATTGCTGAATGGTCAAACAATGTGTTTATGTTCACATTAGTTAGAGAGAAGGGAGCGCAGGCAGAGGCACGACTAAAAGCACCTCGGGCTGTAAAGGCTTAACTTCATTTCCATTGGGAGACACAAAAGATGATTTTTACATATCGTATGTACACTAAATCATTGGCCAAATGTCCCCCAGTAGCCCTGCTGGTATCATGTAACAGTGGTGCAACAAAATAAGAGTACATAAGCTTTTTGGTTGATACTCAAGTTTTTCCTTTGTTTAAATATTTCCTGTAGCTTTTCAATTTTAGATTATTTTTATACACAGTTTTTTTTTTACTCACATTTTAGAAAGTTTAAAAAGTTTATGTAAAAAGTCTGTTGGTGATCTAATTAATTCTTCTTGAGCAATGTTTTACATTGATTAGTGACCCCTTTCATAAGCACATTCATCATTATTTCAGTTAATTAGATGAAGGAGGATCGTCCCAAACCTTTTACTGATAAATCACCTTCTGCTTTAGATCTCCTGACTTGAACATTCTTCACCTCTGACCTCTGCAGGACCCAAAGGTCAGCGTCTCTGTGGCAACGAGAGCGCTTAACAAGCTTGTCTTAATTAAAAAACATTATTTACTCGGAGAAAAAAATTTCATTTTCTCTTCCTTTGACCTCTCTTTTTCTTTTGCCTCCTCCGGACTTGTTAGTTAACAATAGACAGGCTGGGAAAGCCCATGACTTGGTAAAAAAAGAAGCCTTAACTCTTGTAGTCGGTGTGTTGCCTCGGCCGACACGATGCATGTGTGTGGCCGTGGGATTGTGCGTGTGTTTTTTGTGCGTGTAGCCGGGTTAAGCTCTCACTGAAGACAAAGCCACAACCTTTGAGGCTGCTAAGCAACAATGCTGCCTGGTAAAACCTCATCAGGGCACCGTTTAGTAGAGGATTAAAGACTATTACAGACAGAGACGCACACGCGCGCACACACACATGCATAGCCTCAACAATTCAAACCCTACATTATATTGATAAAAATGAGTGCTGGTCACTTATAATGTATTATAGTAAGTTGAAGTTTCGTTTATTCAGACAAGGTTTTTCAGGATTTCTCTCTTTTTTAATGTCCTTAAAACACTTCAACTTAACATACTGTTACAAAAGTAGACAAAATTAATCTCGCTGGAACTGCTTATATACCGTAACATATCTTAATATACTCACCTGACTGTAGAAATGCAAAAAAAAACGCTTCAACGCCCTTGTAATATTTTGGCTGAAAGCATTGGCTCACGATTGTTAGCTCGTCTGAATTAAATAAGATCACTAACAACAAAAGTGTCAAAATAAAATAAAAACAAGTTGTTTTAATTATTTTGGTGTAAATAAACTTAAAAAACAAAACGTCTTTGACAGCTGCTAGCTGACATTTGGAAGTTGTACTTTCAAAATAAATTTGTCTGTAAGCTCCTCCCAAAATCACCAAGCTTGGTTTAAAACAATTGTTAAAAAGTGTAACAAAAAATGTGTAATCAACATGATTAATGAGGTCAGAGTGATGCAAAAAACAACAACAAAAATGTTGAATTGTTGAAATTAAGATGTAGGTTTTAGCAGACAAATATATCTAATTTATTAATTCTTGCTATTCCTTAACATGAAATAAATTATCATGGCTCATGTTTTGTAATGTAAAAAATTGTTAAAAATGTAATTCAATATTTTTTTCCCGAAAGTCATTAACTTTCACTTTTCACTTCTTTGTTGTGCACTCTATTATTCAAGTGCAAACAATTTAATTTATCTGAAAAACTCCACTGTTTTTAATCTAATTGCTGCTCTCATCGCACATCATTTTAACATGTCACACCAACTCATCAACAGCAACAGGTGAAAGTCCATGAACTGATGGCTCACACAATGAAAGGAAGGAGCTGATGATGCGTTTCCTCAGATTTCATTACATTTTCATTGCAGTGAGAGAATTGTGTGGCCAACCTAGACAGGGGGACAGACATGATTACACTGCACTTTTTATGAAATCATTTGGTTCAACATTCAAACACAGCCGTCCACCTCACTTCTCCACTGCAGTGCTGACTATGCAGCAAAGTGTCAACACAACCAACATTTATGATTCTCATTAATAAAAATGTGCTCATGAATAATAAAAAAACACAATATTAAAGGGAGATTACAATCACATGGAGGGAAAAAGGTTGTGCAAAATAAATGTCTTCTTGCACAAAAACACCTGTTTTATTAGGTTTTCTGGAGACATGCATGATGACACCTTAGTAAGATTTAAGTGCGATATCTGTTCAGCAGGGAGACAGCTAAAATGTGCAGAATCTAAAATGAAGAGTGGTATTTGTCTTGTCTAAAACACACATTAACTTCAGACAGTGTGCTTCAAATCAGTGATCTGCGATTGTTTTTAAGGTTTCGGATGCACACGTGTTGTTTACATGTTTGTGTGACTGGAATGTGTGTGAAAAGTGATCTGATGCTGAGCTTTGTTGTTAATTTACTTTTAGTGATAGTCTTTTGACTAAAATGCAACTTAAGGTAAAAATGTATTCCACAGGCAGGACTATTTCAGTTATAGTCTAGTTTTTTACAAGACATTAAGATTTAAGTCAACTAAAACTGTTACAGATATAGCCGACTAAAATAAAAAGCATACGTGTATATGCACTTTTTTTTTTTAAGTTTTAACTAACATTTATCAACCTGATATGGGATGGTATTAAATATAAATACGTACAGACAGATTTAATGTGATTAATGTGCAAGACCACATGATTACTTGAGTTCTGATTTTGTCCCATTTGATGAAATTATAGTATACTGTATACCTGTATATATATATATATATATATTATATATTTAATTTTATTTAGTCTAGTTATTGTCACTTTTAAAAAATGTAGTCGATGAAAATACGAACGAAAATTTTAAATCAACAAAATTAACACTGGTGTTCATGGCAAAACAGATAAAAAAAAAAAAACTAAAAATCCAACACTTCTGCTATGCTTTCCATCCCATGCCAGTTTTATACTTAATTTTATTAAATGAGAGGTTAATAATCCATAATGCTTTAATATTTTATGTTAGTTGTGTGACAAAGTATCTTACGTATCTTTGCTATATGAACACATGGAGAAATAAAATAACAGATCACTTTGATTTGATGACCTACAAATCCACTGGCCAGCGATGACCTCCACATGCACAAAGATGCACATGTCACGTAAAGCTTCATATACACAAGCATGGAGGCAGCGAACCCTTCTCTTATCCTCCCATCACCCCATCCTTCTATCCCTCTATCAGCCTCTTTCATCTCTCCAGCTTTTATCTCATCACTGATTTCAGTCCAGCAAAGAGCAAAGAGGGAGCAAACTGGTTGGCACGGGAGAGTAGAAAAACTATGTGCACTCTCGACAAAACACAAAGGCTGTGCACTGTTCACAAAATGCATTTGAGGGATTAGAAAGGAAGGATGACTTGAAAATGCACATCGGTAACAACAGAAATAACACAAAAGAACTTAAGTTCTCCATTAAGAAAATGAGAAAAAGAGAAAGAAATATTTTCTTTATATCAATGAAAACATGGTAGTAGAAAAGGGGTATTTAGGGTTCAGTTTGTGTTTGGCTTTAACCAAATCTTTGATCGCTAATCTCACTTTAACATATAATAATCCAGCATAATGTTTCACCTTGTTTTGTGAATTTGTGCCACTATTGATCAAAATTAGCCAAACACCTATAGTATAAGGTTTTATCTCTCTTTTAAAACACAATTCTGCTTCTTGTCACATACTGATAAACACAAAAAGAATATAATACGATAAAAATTTCAATTAAATGTGATTAATTATTCATTATATTCGTATAAATGTGTTTTTACTGTCTGTCATTTGTCTCTATCTGTGAATGACTGATTTAATGAGTTTATTTGACTCTTTTAGACAGACAGGATGTTCAATTTGCGTGCGTCTGATCTTAAGGTTAAAGCGTGTGAGCTCATTGGCTCAGGAATACAGGGAGATTTTTACTGCTCCGTCTTGTTTTACTGAGTCCTCTTAATAAACTGGCTTTTATTTGATCCACTGTTCAAAGTGTCTCACTCGTCTTTATTCTCCCTGGAATCAGCCACAGCTGCAGCCCTCAGCGCTAATGCAGCGTGGATAGACTGATGGACAAAACGGCTGAGGGGAGCAGAAGGGTTTTGTGTGGCGGAGGTTGGCAGACAGGGAGACAGATAGGATTTTTTGGGGATGTGCCCACCACATGGCGTCTCCAGATGTGTGTGCCTGTGAAAGCTAATCGAGTCTGGACCCTGGGGTGTTGCAAAGCGCTGTGAGTGTGTGTGATGTGGGAGGTGGAGGGGTGGATGGGTGGAGAGGCGCGGACACAGGTGTTTTGAATGAGAATGATGACGGAGATACTAAAGCTTTTATGTGCACCCTCTGTTGCTGCTCTGCTCTTTGTGTTCGGATAACACATGTAATGGACATCAATAAAAAAATAAATAATGCTTTTTGCAATAATAGTTACAAATACTTGATTTACAAAATTAAAATTCACTGTAATCCAACATATGTTGCATACCGTGCAGGTAAACGAACAGCCCAAAATGTAACACCTTTAATTTTAACAAAGCAGTAAAGGAATCATGTGACATAAAACAAGAAATAATGAAAAACAACAAAAACACTGGCGTAAAGTGAAAAAAAAGAAGATAAAAGTAAAACACCTGCAGAAAAACCAGACGAATGAATGTCCACCATCTGCTTTGACTGCTTTGAGTTAAGAGATGTTTTATAAGAATGTGTTTGGTTTGTGTTTCTATTCTATCATTCAGTAAACGCTGAGCAAAATCAATTCTTTAGTCATTTTTAATACTGCCAGAAATCCAAAAAGTAATTCATAAATTTTTTTACTACTTGCTTTATCAACTTTTAATACACAGTAAATAAGACTTGATATATTTTCTGTCACATAAATAAATGTACAGTAAAAGCTCCTTGAAATCAATTTGGCCAAAGTCGTGTACGTCACGCTTAATCACATTTATATGTTTTTTTTACAAGACAAATCTTTCACAGGCCAGTATACTAAACATAATAGGTGAAAAGACATATTACAGCGTGTCAAATATAATATGCCTGTGGCTAATGTTTTGCACTATTGACTAAGACCAGGAGGAGATCAGCAAAGGACATAAATGTTTTAGTAAAACTAAGAAATCTGCCTTCGGGCACTCGTGGCATTAGGTAACGTAGTGCATGTGACCGCCTCCCACAACTGTATCGCATCATTAGTTCTCAACATAGCAGCATGCAACATGGCTGGGAGGCTGGAACCAAATTACGAGCATTAAATGCTGCAGTTGGAAGAAAAATGAGAGATATTGGTTCTTACAAAAACACAGGAGAATGAGCCACTGTAGGGTAGATTTGGTTTTTAACTAGGGATGTAACGATTCACTCAACTCCCGATACAATTCGATTCACGATACTGGGTTCACGATACGATTCTCTCACGATTTATTTTACAAAATGGGACTGTATATAAATGACTGAAAAATATTCCTTTATTTTTTTTTGGGAAAATACTATACTATTTTCCTTTGTCAAAAGAATCCCTTGATAAACTATTCAAAACAATGCAATTTAACTAAAAATAAATCTTGAATGAAATAAATAAAGGAATAATACAAATGAAGAAGAAACTTATTATTTAAATTCTGGTTCTATAGTAAACAATACAAAACTGCATAATAGTTATTTTTCTTTTTAAAAGTGCAACTGAAAATGTATTTTGTGCCTTAACAATTGGACTTGGCAGTGAAGAAGAGATGCTATGCTAGCAGACAGAGCTAATAGAAAAACGTGACTTTTACAGATATTCACGTAATATTACAGATATTATTTCGGTGCTAAAGGGGGAAGGAATCATTTATGAATATGTTTAAGAGTAGAAGAAGGCCAGAAAGAAAGTATTAGCAGATTTCGCTCGCCGCCAACACTTCTGGGTAGCGCCCTCTGCTGGTTAAAAAAAGTACTGCGATCCAATTTTCACAGCATCGATGTGAATCGTTATACCTATGAATCGATTTTTAACTGCCTTACGATTATTCGTTACATCCCTATTTTTACCTGTACAACTCATTTCAGAAAAAGCACCTTTGGCTGTCACTATTAGGATTATAGGTGAATGATATGTGCACAATTAAAAATCAGTCCAAAACCCATCTCAGGTCATCCATCAGAGAACTTCAGAGCTTCAAACCTGAACTCAGACCAGCTCAGTTTTGCTCTGAAAGGCGTAAAAACCACTGCGTTGAGCAGAAGAATAAACAAACACGGTAAAAGTACGCATTCGCATACGTACACAGATTTTCCAAGCCTGGAAAAGTGAAAGCATAATTTTCATAATAGCAGGTTGAGAAAGTTTTCATTTATAGCAGTCATGTCACAAAAAAAACCCAAAGCCAGCACATACCTTCAACCCATAATGTGAAAACAGAGGGACTTGAAAACAAGACTTGGAGGTTCTCAGGGATCTCTTGTTGTGATTACTATAAATACGAATATATCGTAGAGAGTGCTGAAGTAGACATAGATTTAATATTGAACAAACAGCCATAAATACTGTCTGACATGCCTTGGTGGCAGAATGACTGCCATTAATCTGACAAATGTGTCAATCTGTGACAGCACCAGCTTGGCTTCTTATTTTATTGTGTCTGCAGTGCTTTATTTGTTTGTTTCCATGGAGGATCACTGATCGTTTAATATTTGTCCCTTATTTCATAAGAAATACAAAAACAATTAAATACAGCACCAATAACGTTGTTGTGCTGAGACTTGCACAAGCAACATGAGTTGAGCTGGAGTTGTAGACAAGCTGAACTCGCTGCTCAGAGAGCAATATAACCAAGTCGTATTTTTACCTCGGCCCACACGCTGAGCAAAATGCCAACTCTTGGCCTTG
Organism: Gouania willdenowi; assembly: GCF_900634775.1. Classification (NCBI taxonomy): domain Eukaryota; kingdom Metazoa; phylum Chordata; class Actinopteri; order Blenniiformes; family Gobiesocidae; genus Gouania; species Gouania willdenowi. Next base: position 29,341,299 of record NC_041044.1, read on the forward strand.
AGAGACACACAGGCACATACTTGCTGACACACAGATGCACATGCAGAACCACACCAGGGCAAAACCAGCCAACCCCCACTGTGGCCACAGAAGTTAAACAAGTTTCACACACTCCGTGAATCATCTGGGCATTTTCAATATTGTCTTAGATAACTATATTCAGCCACATGTATAAATAAATGCAACCATAATTATTCCCCAGGACCACAAATTACCGTGACGGGAAGTTAGTTCCCACACTTTCAGCGGCCTGCAGACCAGCAGGGCCAGGGCTGGAAATCCATAGCTTGGTTTACAGTATGGATGACACAGTGGAAGGTGCTCAGTGGAATCAAACGCAAACCAAACATTTGTGTTCGGCAACCCAAAGTATTTTCTGCCAATGAAAAAACCCATCATTTTAGAAGAGAAACCAGACTCTGAATTGTATTGCTTATACTGTGTCCACCTTTTATTTTCTCTTCTTGCATGTTCACACACACGCGTACACGCACACACACACGCACACGCACACACACACACACAAGTTCACACATCTCTTTCCCAGAAGGCAGCAGCTGCTGGAGTGCTAATCTCCATTAGCTACTGAACTGGCTTGTATGGAGAGTAACAGAAAAAAAATATTTTCACTTCTCTCACCTCTTCACATCCATCTTTCTATGCTTCATATATGTCTGGATGAATCTATGTAGCTTTGTAGATCACACACACACACACACCCACCCATACACACACACCTACACCCACACCTACACCCACACACACACAATCATTTCAAGCCAAAACAAAACAAATAACACTTACAGTCGGTAAAGCTTGGTTGTGCCCAGGAACAGCATCTCAGGAAAGACAGCCAGATTATTCCGATTGAGGCGCCTGAAAAAGAGCATAGCATGGATTAGGAAATGATTTCTAGCTCCATTTAGAACTCTGGGGCCACAGGGTGACAAATCTGAACAAAGGGTTGGACCAGAATATTTACAATGACTCCACTTCAATTCATTCATTTGTTTTTTTTTGTTAAAAAAACTTGAAGTAATTTTTACTAAAACATGTCACTTGAACATCTTAAAACTTCTAGAGCACATGTCAAACTCAAGACTCGCGGGCCAAATCTGGCCCTTTAGAGCATCAAATTTGGCCCGCTGGAAAAAGTAAAAATTATAGAAAAACATGAAACATTTCTAGAGCAAAATGAGCAAATTCAGCAATAAACTGGGGAAACATTGGGCTTTCATTAGTTTTTTTCAACTGTTGAATTGCCAATTGCAGACAGCACTGAACCTATGAATACAATACAATAGTCACAGGTAAATAAAAAAAATGAAAAGTACAATTCATTACTTTGTACTATTTTTGCAAATTGACCTTGGCCAGATTGGTTTTCTGGGAGGCGTTTCAGGCTGTACGTTTGAAACCCTGCTTTGAAATGTTGTGGCTAAAGTGGATTATATCGAGGAATTTTTGCCCTTAAAACGGAAATCCCATTAATACACAATAAAAGATTGATAGTGACAATTCCTAACTGTAGCCACAGTTGCATTGCTGTACAATACAGGATGGATGTTATCAATGATTTAATGGGTGGAAACATGGCCGTTTCCAAACCGTGAACTGGAAGAACGAAGAGATGAAAGAAAAGGAAGACCAAAGAAACCAAAGAAGGGGTTCTGATGAAGGGGTGGGGAGGGGGTTGAGTGGGGTTGTGGTGAAGTTTTTTTTTTTGCCACAAAGGCGGGGGAGAGAAGACGATGTGGGAAAAACAAACAGGCAGTCTGGCTGGGCTACCGAATGTGTGAAAAGGACCCCATTGAGTAAACAAGGCCCTCACAGGGGAAAAACTCCCAACAACCCATCACACACACACACACACACACACACACGCACACACACACACACACACACACAGAGTTTAATAATCTGGGTGCGATCATTTAACCCTGGTTGAGTGGAGTGAAGAGGTTTGTGTGTTCGTGTATGCTCGTGTGTGTGTGTGTGTGTGTGTCTTGATGTGAATCAGAGGAGACTGACACAATAAGAAACAGGCTGCTGAAACAGTTTAACCCTGACACTCTCTCTCTGTCTCACACACACACACACACACACACACACACACACACACACACACACACACACACACACACACACACACACACACACACACACACACACACACACACACACACACACACACACACACACACACACACACACACACACACAGGAAATCAATGCACTGTAAAATGCAGAGGTGTAAAGAGTACTGATATATTTTACTCCAGTAAATTGTACTCAAGTACAAGTAAGTCACACATAAAATACTCAAGTACTAGTAAAAAGGAACTAAAACAAATAGTACTCAAAGTAAAAGTTACTAGTTACTTTCACCCCCCACATTTATTTTTGGTAATAAATCTTACCACGTTTCCCTTGCTTACAGTAAACATCTCATGTATAAACTTAAAAAGAAAGAGACCAAATAGCTATTCATTTTCCACAGACATCTGTTTAAAATCAAAGGTTTGTCAAAATGTACATTTTTTTTTTATATAATAACACCAATGAATTAAAATCAAAATAAATAAAATCCTCAGGCTTTAAATATACTGTAGCTACATTTATGAACTCTAAAACAGAGGAAAATGACCAGCATTTTGTTGCAGTACATTATGTTTAACCTGGTTGGTCGGTTATGATGTGATACATTTGATTGTTCTCTAGTCATTTCATTTCTTGTAGTTTCACAAAGTCTGTTGATCATTTTAAAACAAAAAAATGATTTACTTTGTAACGGTTGGGTATAGAAATGTAATCAATTACAGTACTTGAGTACTAGTAATCTGTTACTTTCACATTTAATAAAAAAGGAAGATGATTATTTCAATGACTTTAAACTAAAGGACAAATACAGAAGAGGGCATCAAACCTATTTACATCATCTTTATCAAACACGGCCCAGCTTCATTCAAACCTCTTTTCCTTCCTATCTTTCATCCTAGTTTGCGTCTCTGAAGGCAGTTTTGGACTCTCCTAGAATAGCGTCACCCTTTTTGCGTCCGTCTCTCACCCACAAGTGCACAAATATGTGACCGTGCACGTGCACATGCACACACATTCACACTCGATAGTTACATCAGAGGCTCCTTAAATATTAAAGTCCAGCAGACACGATGTTTCTAAATTATTTAGTTCACTTCTGTTAATGCTGGCTGTTGCTGCTAAGAGCCCCACATAGTCCCACAGAGAGGCCCACTCCCTGCATTGGTACTGCCCAAGCCACGAGCACCGTGAGTGGGCTAGAAGTCCCCCAGAGAGTGCCCAGACCGGTGCAGGAGGTGGAGAGGACGAGTGACGCCTGAGAGGTGGTATGAGCTCATCCTCTTAAAATAGATGTGATGCTGTCAGACTAGCAAAGTTGGAAAATTGAGGTAAAGACCATTTTAAATACAGTCTGCGACACAGGGCCTCTGATGATGTCAATGAATTCAAATGCACCATTTAATGAAATAATTTTTACAGCAGCCCAAATGTCTTTTTTCTAACTTACTGGTTTTGGCTTCATCTTCTGATTTAAATGACAAAGATGAGTCATGTCTTCTACGGTGTATAAACTTGATCTGCTGCAGATCCATGCATAAGGTAATGCCTAACCTTAAAATAGTATTTAAAATAAATGTGTGTAAATAGTACATTCTTTGCAAGTCGTTTGCATTTTAACGGTCTTATTTTTTTCTAAATTAATAATTTCATAATGATTTTTACAACAAAAAAAAGTCAGAGCACACTAACATCACTTACAATTTGGGGGCAAAAATTAAACAAAGAAGTAAAAGATGAATCTTGTTTCCTTTATGTTTAAAACATTGGTTCTGGTCTTTGTCTTCTGGTATGAGTTTTAGTTTAAACTTAGAACTACGCAGTTCTTTAAACAGAAGGTTGATTTTAAAGAGCTAGAACACGGGTCTGCAACCTGTGGCTCTGGAGCCTCATGTGGCTCTTTGACTCTTTTGCCATGATTTCCCCATAGCTTTCAAAAAATAATGAAATAAACAATTATTTTCTTACAGAGGATGGTAATGAATAATGATTTTGACACCAAATAAAATCACAATATAATAATTTGTCAACTTAAAACGAACATCTTCTTACTTTACCTCCTGAAACATCTACATCAACTTTCCGTGCACCTGTGGTTAACTTTAAGTTTTAAATCACTGGTAAGATAACTAAATCAACTAAAAGACTATTCTGGGATTAAATATACATTTTAATTGTGTGGGGACAGATTAATTTAACTGCCGGCTAAATATGCACGCTTGATATGTGGCAAGAAATGAGCAATTATTAGCATGTGTTGACTGACATTATGTGTTATCAAATTTAAGTTATTTTTGTGTAGCCCTTTCAATGCATTATCTAAAAAAAATATTATTTACATAACATTATTCTTTTCAGTTTTAATTGTGTAGAATTTTATACAGTATGTTGTCATCAATAAAAAGGTATTTTTTTCAGCTCCGGAAGGACTTTAATCCAGGTGAGATGAGGCAAAATGGCTCTTTTGAGAGTAAAGGTTACAGACCCCTGAGCTAGAAGTTGGGATTATTCACTAAAATGAATCTGGAAAGCATTGTCGCTTTCATAAAGTCAAGGAACACAAAGTTTAATGGAAACTGCAGCAAATGTGGGCTTCTGTGATCAAGTTAGGGGTTCAGAAACATTGTTAAAAAAAAAAAAAAACACTACATTTTTTATTGCAATATAATTCATTACATTTTTTAAGTAGTTAATAATGTTCCAAAACTTTAGGGTTGAAAGGATTTCAGCCTCAGTTTATTGATGGCCCATAATAAGCTACAGCCTCCTGTCATTACAGCACATGGGTCTTTTTGGCCAGTTTCAGACATCGACAGGAAATTATTCGATATACTGTATCTAATGTAATACGTAAAACTCACAAGCTGCATGAATAATTGTCAGGGTGAGGCGAGGAGAACCCAGTTGGAGAGAGAGGAGGAGGCAGGAGGTGGTTCATTAAAAGTCCAAGTTTAATGTCAAAATGAAAAACAACAAAGTACAAAATAAAGACGTCGAAGACACTAATCAGAACCTGAAAAACTGACTGGAGACCATGAACAAGTGAAGTAGCAACTACTCTGTGTCCACTCATTTTCTAATTTTCTAGTTGATGAGGAACCCCTGAGTGAAAGGAGGGAGGGGGCGGAGCTAAGTACTCAGCAGTGAGTGGTTGCGTCCGAGTAGTCCCTCCTATTTCCTTTCCTATCCACTTTTCCATAACCCCGTGACGTCACCCACGGGGTTAACGAAAGGTGTTAGGAGAGGAATTAGGAAAAGGCCATCACGTTTGTTTAGACAATAAGACACACTTCAACTAGGTGATGTAATAATCCGACGGCCGCGAAGGTTAACGACGTCTGCCATGGTGAAAAAACTACACATTTCCAAAAATGGACTACTAAAAGCACATTTATAACACTTTTCACTGATATAATCTAAAAAAATCACACAGTTTGAATGTAAATCAAAGGAAAAGAGGTTACCAGGCAACGAGAAACAAAAGTGAAACTAAAAGAACGACACATTGAGAATGGTTGCTCACACTCACCTTCCACTCAGAAATATGAATTATGTTGAATAAAACATAATGTGGCTAAAAATGTCTCTGATCCCTTTTTCTTGAACCACAGAGTGTCTGTTTCATGTCAGTTATAATCTGATATTATATTTTACATATAATAAGATATGGGTTATAGATTATTTATTTAAAGTTGTTCAAAGCATATTATTGCATTGGTAACTGCATGATCTCTGTCGGTCATCGTGAGTTTCCGTGAGCGCTCTGGGGTGTGCGTATCCCTTTAAATAAAATAACCCCACACACATATTATTAATACTAACTTTGAGTTGTTTAATCCACGCACATGCAAGCTCCTCCCCTCCACCCCGCCCCTCTCAGAGCCAAAGCTAGCCTGCGGGATAACACGAGGAATGTTGTTGCTAGTGGTCTTGAAACATGGCAGGAGAAACGCAGCAAAAACACTTGGTAAACAAGTGGCAAATCAAATTATCTGATATGGAAACACTTTGGGTTTAATGATGAAGACCTAGAGCAAAGTGTTTTGTTTTGTGCAAAAGTGAACATTTATGTTTTTTTGTACAAAAAAAAATCGAAGAACTTTTTGGTTGACAAATAATCGTTATTTCAACGCAGCCAGTGATTAAACAGAAGAGACTAAAACACAGACACAGACCACAAGAAACTAAAAGTAAAATAACAGAGGTCCAACTGAAAAAGAACCCAACTGGGATATACAATCAAAACCTCTGATTTAGAAACTAAAATCAAATTTATGTGCCACAAACAACTCAAAACCTTTAATAGAAAATAAACTATTAAGTGATAATAAACAAAAAGGCGCCTTGCCTAATCCAAGCTCAAATCAAAGCATTCAGAAAAAATATCAGCAGGTGGCACTGATGGGAGTATTTCATATTTCTTAAATTTTAAAGGAAAAATTGACAAATTCTAAGGTAAAAAAAAAAAAAGTGGCTGGAGAATATTGCACATTTCTAAGTGTACGGTTCATGGTAATAGAAAACGGCTCCAAAGCCAGTCGTCTGTCTTCCTAAAACCTGATTTTCCGATGGATCTAGAAGCAGCAGGTGCGCCATTGTTTTGATGCTTGACCTACAAAAGAACCCCACGGCTTTTATAGTCTTGACTGGGCTCAGGTGACCAATAGGATTTTTTTAAATCACAAATTAAAAATACATCAATCATTTAAATTCCTTTAAAATATGTAATAATATATATGTAATATGTAATAATGTAAGTAAGGCTATGTTATGTGGTTTTTTTTTTAACAATTTAAAACGTGTTATTGTGCATTGGACAAACATTTATTAGGCTGTGATTTTTTTTTAATATCTTAGTGCAAGTGCTCTTCACCATTCTCTCTTACCCAAGGAAATTTGTAAGATGTAAGATGTCACGTTTCTCTTAATATCAAAGAGTTCTAAACTGGTTATGGACACTTAATTTTTAAGGATGTTTCATATAATATTGTAAAAGAACTGTGAATAATCAGTTAACCTGTCTGCTTCCTACATGTTTCATGCTGAAAAATAGTCCTTCTGCCTAGAAATGGAGGGCAAGACAAACTAAAATATTTTCCACTTATTTTTTTACCGATGGCACTTTTTGATAGATAAATGGTGGATAAATATTATTCAATGACGATGTACAAGATAACTAAAATCAACTAAACACTGTAAACAAGTGTTGATGCACTCCCATGCTCTTTATGAGGGTAAAGGTAAAATTACCTTATTATCTAGTCTTGTGTACAACCTAAAGAATACTGAAAAAAGTATGATACAAGCTTAATACAGCAGTAGATATAGCCACTGTGTTCTGGTCTCTAGACTCCAAGGTATGCATCTTTGTCTTCTGTGTTTTGTGTGAGTGAATGCATGCTCTGTTAACAGGTAATCAGTATCCTCCCCGTCGTGTCTCATTAGTCAGAGTTTGGCTGAAAGTGAAACAAAACTGAGGAACCAGCCATCCGAGGTGTGAGAGTCCCTCTGACGAGTTAATGTCACCCTGTGCGGCGGTGATAATCCCCTTAGTCATAAACAAATGCTTGAGGGTCACAAACTGCTCAGTAAAGGCCTGCACGATTTTGACTAAAAACCTAATTGCGATTTGACAGATATTGCAGTTGCGATTCGATTTACGATTTTTAAAAAATAGTTCATACATTTAAATGTATATGCGTTTTATTTTTATTTTTCCAAATTCCGTTTTTTCCACTTTCATTTTTTTTAATTCCGTTTTTTTTTTTTTTTAAAGAAAAATTAATACATTTTTTTTAGAAAATTAGTTTTTAACTCTTCCCATTAATGTGAGGAAACAAAATAAATACTAATAAATTTAAAAAAACATAATTAATCAAAAATGTATGTCAAAATTAAAGTAAGATACAATTAAAAGGTAGATAAAAGTTGTACTGTGTGGAAACAAAATATATACTAATAAAAATAAAACTATAATTAAACAAAAATGTATGTCAAAAATAATAATGTAATTTAAAATAATGAGTAAGATACAATTAAAAGGTATAAATAAGTTGTACTGACTCCTTTTTAATTTCAATTCATGTCATATATGTATGAGAGCAGCACTAATGTCACCCAATTTACCTTCAGAGATCAATGGTTTACTGAATCTGAGCAGGTTTATTGATTACGTTTTGATCAACTTAATTTCAATCAACCTAATTTAAATGATCCTGATGACATCATTCCAGAATGTAATGATTAAACAAAATAAATGGACAAAGTATCAGAAGTTGTCATTAACCTACGATGTTTCAGACTCTACAATCCTAGCATCGATGGTCTAGTCCACAACAACAGAACAACTTTATCCACAGATCTTCTGTAGCTCTGATGAGATGTTTAAACACTGAGCAGGTGAAGCTGATTAAAGTTGGTCATGTTTTCACGGAGTGATGCAGCGCTACATGAGTAACGGACTGAGCCCCACAGACACATTAAAGTTAAGCGGGCACTGGTCGGCTCTGATTTAGGAGTCAGTGATGATTTGCGTAGTTTTTTGGTGGTTTAGACAGGGTTTAGTGCAGTTTAGACTGTGTTTGAAGAGGCCAGGACGGGAAGGGGGGCAGGTGGTACACCATAATAAGCGGTCCCCAAAACATTTCCCCATAAAAAAAACGTTTTCCTCACGATGACGGTGATTCAACCCGATTCTATCCATTTCCGCGTTCAATGGTAGATTCAGTTTTCATTGGTCAATTCTGTGAATCCGTTAACGTGAATTTTATAGGGTCCTAGTGCAGTTGTTGTTAGCGCACTCAACTGAGGGGTAACTGAGACTTGTTGCGGCACATCCAAGCTTGTGCCCTGTAACCATCTCTGATTGGCCAGCAGTCCAGAAAGGCGGTTCTCTGTATTTCTGATTGGTAAACATCTATCACTCGATGATGAGACGAAAGAAAAAAACCTCAGCGTTTGAGGTTACGTTATTGCAGTAGTGAAAACCTTAATATCGATGCGATTAAGGTTAATCACGCGAGAACGCAGTTAAAGGTATGTGTTATAAACGCAACAATAAACAGATAAACAGGTCAGTGTTCTTAACGAAGGAAAACAAGAAGGTTGGACTACCGCAGCTGGGGAGGAGCAGACAAGCACCTCAGTGGACCCGGTGGAAAAAAACACATAGACTAAAGTGGAAACCTATCAGCTCTGGAGGCGCGGTGGAGACGTAACACAGCGGAGCCGCATCCAGTGGAAATTGGAGGTCAGCGTTCACTGCAGAGAAATTCACAAAATGGCTGGAATTTCTCTACACTATCATCTCCGTCAACATTTTGATCTAAAATTCTTCCCCAAACAAAGAAAATCGTACACAAACGTATCAGCTATTTCCAAAGAGTCGTGAATTCTCATGTGACCTGTACAAACTGGTTTTACTCCAAAACCACTTCACATTGACCAGTAGTGTTTGAACAACAGTAAATCTGGCTACACAGATAGAGCATCTGAAGAGAGCCAACACCCACCATCAATCTAAGATCTACACACTCCGTTGTGTTATTCAAACACCAAAGAAAGATCTGATCCATGCACAAACACACATTCTATAGCCAAAAAACCAGACGAGAGAAAGGCTTTTATTACAAGCCAGGATCAGCATCAAAAGGCTTCTTCCACTTTGCTTTGCACTAACTTGTGTTTACTGGAGACTAACAAATGTCGGCTGCTGCAGAGAGTAAGGAAAAAAAAAATCTATTTCAAATGACATTTCACAAAACTCTTTCAGCACAAATGTCCTAGTGTCTTCCCTGCGCAGATAATTTCAAGCACTGCTGCTCATAAAGAATTTTTCTTTGGGAAAAAAAAAACTACTTGAAATGATCAGCGAGAACAATGTTATCACTCACAGCCCCCGGAGCATATCATTTAAGTCAAATCCAGGGATTTTCCTTTCTATCCATATCCCTCTACCCTGGATCACTCTTACAATTATCTTTAGCCTTTCAGATTGCCTTAATATTACAGCGTGATCCCTTGGTTGAAGGTTTCACCATCCATTCATCCAACTTCTAGCCCAGCTTATCCTGTTCAGGTTCATGGGGTGCTGCACTGCTGCAGCCTATCTCATTTTTACTAAAGGCAAACGCAGAGCCCACCCAAGTCAGCCAACGGACAATTGATGTTGAAAGGCTCAATCAGTACCTGTAATCACTTTTGAATTTGCATCACTGTTAAGAATTATCTTTGATAACGTGATCACTCAATTACAGGCTGATTATCTGGGGCTTTATGGGGCTGCTGCTCTGGAATCATCTTCTCAGCGTCTGTAATTGGTGTTTTGTTCTCTCTGCATGTCTAATGCTGTTTCCTTCTACTGTCTCAAAGACTTAAATCAGAAAGGAGCTACAAATCAGTCAAATGTGAATGAGGGGGATAAGAGGATCACAATTGTAGCTCTCTCTTATGCTGTGCCCACGGGGCAAGAGTGAGGAATGTATGACAGAATTCCTGTATCCACAGGACAATAAAGAGAGAGAAACATATGAGTCAACAAGGAGTGAAAATCTGAGAGGTAAAAAAATGAGAGATTGCAGGACAATAATTGTGAGAAAGATGAACACAGCATGGGCAAAGCTTGTGTAAGGGAACGCACAGGGATGAGTTTATCCATACGTAAACACTGGCCACAGTTACATGATGTTTTTAATTCAGAATTAGTTATTTGGAATTAAATTATTTGGGAATTAAAGTTTTCTGCTTCGTGTTTACATGGGAATAATTGTTCCAATTTGAGGATTACATGAAAAACTGGTTTATTCGGCTTTATTCAATTCCGCTTTAGGTCTGGGGGTTGGGAAGGGTTCTGATTGGACAGGGACGAATGTGACATATTCACGTCAATAGGGAAAAAACACACAACAAACCTTTTATTGTCGGCTACATCATAGAAGACCACACATGAGAACTATATTCACCTTTATTTTGATTGTAGTTTTGAAGCAGCAGCTCGACAGTAACACTGTTTCACTTTGGTCAGCTGAGCAGGAGAAGGAAATAGGAACTAATCATCGGTAAATAAAGCCCAGTAAAACTCCAGAAAACAATAACCAGGAATAAATATTTGCTGCCTGGTAATGATGGTAGCGCTAACAACAGGTAAAATGATAAACTTGGTGATATTACAGCCTGTGCATGCAGTACAGGGCACATTTACTCTGTCTCCGGGTTTTAGTATCACCCGTCCAATGAAGCCTGTTTTCGTTTTCCGATGTCCGTGTGTGTGTGTGATAAGTCCGTTTGAATGTCCGCATGTTCAAACTTCCGTCCATCCACTCTTTTCATTACATCCATGTCTTCTAAGGCTTTTATTAAATAAAGTTTCGGCTCTAGTCCAGATCCATCTTGGATCATGTCGTCAACGCACAACATCGCACCTAGCCGAGCAAGCGCAAAATGACCGGAAAGATAGAGGAATAATTTCATTCGGAATCTAAATCGGAATTAACCAGCCACCTAATTCGGATTTAAGTTTGTTTTGGAATTACATTTGCATTCAAAATTAAGTGTTTACAAGGTAGATTTGAAGAGGATTTAACTTTTATTCTGAATTAAATGGGAATTAAAGCTCCCATGTACTTGTGGCCAGTGTGTACATGAGACATACTGGTCACGTGTACACTGTACATGACCTGGCCACGTGTACATTAGGGTAGTTAGTTGTCATCGTGTACATGGCAACTTTGGGAGGCACCTGAGAGAGCGAGTGGATAATTAACAAATGAAAGCATGAAAAATATTGGGTTTATAATGTTTAATTTCAGATGATAATAATTTTATTGATTAAAAAAATGTTCTTGATTAGAACATAAACTGAAAATGCAAGGTTCAGTCTTGGTCCCACACCAGAAGGGAGATAACCAGAAAAAATAAAAACTATAGAAATACATCTACTATTGAGGCACTAAGTAAATACTGTTTAATTCCACTTATTTACATAATGAGATTCATTCAAATGTGTGTTTTCACTGATTCATTCTATCATTATGGTCTATAGTAGTTTTTCATAGTATTCTAAGTAAAATGCTGTAGTTGGACAACGGGGGTACCTGGAATCAGAAATAAGAGAAAGGGGGGTACTTGAGCCAAAAAAGTTTCAGAACCACTGGTCTACGTGCATGTGTGTCATGACATGCCTCTCCAACACACCTACATCCACCAACCCCTCCTCCACACCCCCCAGGGCCCAGGCTACTGCCCCTCACCTGACCCAGCCCTGCCCGTAGCTGTAGGGCCGTCGCAAAGAGAGAAAAAGAAATAGCATGAGATGGGGGGACCGTTTTCTCCCCCTGTGGGGGGCAGTCACTGTGGATCCGTCAGCCCAGCTTAGAGCCCTCTCCTCTGGGCAGCGGTGCCCAGGAGGTCCCCCTCCAGCCCTCAAGAGGATGAAGGCCTTTGAAATGAGCCCCCCAGACTTCAGACTCCGGAGACATGCCTTTGTCTGACAGCGGTGGGGGGGCATTGACAACTGGCTCCATCTTTGTGTCTGTGAACATGCCACGCCAGGGACGTGAATTACAGTTGAACACTCATGAGGACAAACAGAGGACAGCTATGTAATGTCACCAAGTTAGGCACCATCAAAGCTGTTTAAAATGCAACAATAGAACGTAGTTTGACAACAGATAGTTAAGACTCCCACTCCAAATATGAAGAAATCCAGTTTCCCACACGCGCTCAAAAGAAGAATTCCACTTCGTACTTTGGTTTTGTAATCGGAGAATCCATAAATAAACAGTTTAAAGAAATGCTTAGCTGGGCAGAACCTATTGCTTGCATGAGGACAACAGTGATCCTCACCAAGTCAACAAAGAGCAGCTACAGTGCATATAGTGCAGCAGAGAGCGGAGAAAAATGAGGCAAGACAGAGGAGATCGGCTGAGAAATCAAGGAACTATTTCATATTAATATTAACCAAACAACCATCAGGTAGTAATTTTGTTGACTAAAAAAAAAAAAAAAAAAATCATAGTTTTTGTCATCTTTTTTTTTAAAGTTAAATTAGGAGTCTATGAATAATTTTTAAAAAATACATGTAAACAAAAATTATATCAAAATTAAAAAAAGACATTTTCTTTATATACAAATTCAATCAGAGCTAAGTTTCTTAATGGAAAGAATCCAATTAAATTTAGTTTTGTTGAGTGGAAGGTGGGACAAGCCGGTAAGTGATCCAAAAGTGTCAAAAGCATTGATCACATCAAATCTGTCTGTGTGTATTTAGAAACATTAATACCATACAATACCTCATATTTTAGTCGACTAAATCTGTAACTGGTTGGTAATTTTAGTTTAAAATTGTAATGTCATTTAGTTATCTAAAACTAGACTAAACTGAAATAGTTATAGTTGCATTTTAGTCACAGGACTATGACTAAAACTAAATCAAAATGTGCTGTCAAAATGAACACTGGAACCATCCCCACATCCCTGGTCTTCCTCTGAATTTGCAGGCCTGTCTGCCTTTCTAAACGTGCCTAAAGCAGTTTTATTCATCTTTAATTAAAAGCTTCTCACCAAGCAGGCACACACTCTGCAACATTCCACTGTGTCACCAACTGTCAGTCAGGACACACAGATGCAAAAATAAACCTACTCGTGCACTTATACAAGCACATCTTCATTACTTGGACATTACGTTGAATATGTACCAGGAGATTTTCTCATACCTTATTTTTGGCCGCTCATCGGCCAATAATCCCTTTAAATATATACTAGGAACATTAGGATGGTATTTATATGAACTGTTAAAGCCCCTGTAAGTCTATCCAGAGAAGGTGGAATGAAACTTGGATGGATTGACACCTCATCACAATGAAAACACAAGAAGATGGACACATTTTCATAAATATGTGCTTATAGATAAATGAGAATCTCTAGTAAACCATACATCCATGTTTTTAAAATGTAGAAGTAAATGGCAGTTCAAAAAAATAGTATGCAGAAAAAAATGCATTCAAGGACCATTTACAGTACATGTGGACTTGAATAATAATTTTCTTTTAAAAACAGAAACATTTCCATGTGTTTTCTCAAACAACTGAAGTGCATTACCAACAGCAGTCTGACCCTTCTATGACAGAAGTTAACAGCACAGGCTCCTGTACTCATCAGTTCTACATCTTCAGTCTTGCTCTTTTCTGGCCAACACAAAGCACACGCTGCCAACATGTAATCATGCCATGACAGCCTGGGGGTTAAACGCTGGCTCTCTGTGATTTCTGGATGGTTCCGTTGCAGTATTTGGCTGCTTTGGATTCACTAAGCTATGCGACTCAACTTTAAAACTTTCCTCTTGAACTGGTAGCAGGCCGAGTTAAATCAAGATGAAGATACACGAAGACCAATAAATATGACATGACTTCTAAGTAAGAGTACAGTGACAGCTTTGTATTACTTCAATGCAAATGATGATGGGTCGCTAAAAGGTTTAACAAATCTGAAAATAACTATAGGATACATCCTGAACTGGAATCATGCAGACACACACACACACCTCATGTCAATTTAAAGACCACAATCAGAGTAACAGCTTTTTGGACTGCGGGAGGAAATCTGAGTATCCCCATGCACTAGGGGGAGAGCAGGCACATTCAAGAGCCCAAAAAACAATCCTCAAGCTGAGAGTGAAAGACTGATGCAGCACTATAACATAAAACGTAACATAGCAGCAGCAGTGGTGGTCTCGCAGGGAACATTCCTAGAATCTCTCTAGCTGGGTTTCCATTACAAATTTTTGCAAAAATAAAAGCAATGTTTCTAAATGTATAATTGCGCTTTGAACGTTGTTTTGGGCAGAAGCTTCACAACTCCTGTGAAATCTCATTCTGCGAACTTCGCTGCAGGAAGACCTCCTTATAACACTCTGTATTCCTTTGTTGTTTACTGTCTAATGTGTCAGTAATCATTTTAAATATAATGCTAAGAAATGTGCTAGTCTCCTCTTCTGTTTACACGTACCGCACCATGTTTTCTCGGAAAGAAGTGGTCATGTGACCATGTACGTCACATGCTGTGACGTGTATTTGCATAAAAAGTGTTTCCATGGCGCTTTTGTGACACATTTCAATATTGGAGTGTTTATTTTCTTTATTTATTTTTAATGTAGGTGTTTTCATTACCAGTTTTTATTGCGCTATTTTGATTTGGTGCATTTCCAAGGGTATTGGAAACACAGCTTGTGTGTTGCGTTTTCAAGTTCTCCCCGTGCGAACGTTGAGTTTCTGGCTGCTGCTGCTTTCACACACACTACTTAGCAATATTGCTTTTATTTTGCAAAAATCTGTAATGGAAACACAGCTACAATCGTATATTTTCAGTTATTTGGGATTTTTGTTATACTGTGTGAAAAGTTTTTGCTCTTTATGTGTTTATCAAAGACAAAACCAGTACTCACAGTCTCTCCAGCTCTTTCAGGTCCTGGAAGGCTCCTCTCTCAATTGTTGTGATTTTGTTCTCCATTAACTGTCTGAAGATGAGAAAGAGCAAGAGGATATAAGACAAGGAAAACTAAACAGAAAAACAGTAAAGACGGAGTGAGAGCTGACAGAAGGATTTGTTTGGCGATATCCACAAGAGGACAAGAAAAAATGGAGAACAGTGAGTGTATATGACCGCAGACAAATGAGAGAAGAGGGAGAGAAGGACAGGAGGGAGTAAAAGTGACTGACAGGGAAGCATCAAGACAGAAAGAGAGATGGAGCAGTAGGTGTCAGTGACGGTGAGAAAAGAAGAAAAACAGGTCAATGGAGATGAAAAGTGATGAAATAGGAGAGGAGTGAGAAGACAATCAGCATAGAGTCGATAGAGCCACAGAATTGAGTTCAAAACAATCCCATCACCTGGACAGCGACTCATCTATCATCCAATTCACTCGCCACATGACAGTGACTCCTCATTCACTTACACCAGGGCTGTCAAAGTCCTTTTCTCTCAGGGGCCAAATATGGAGTAGTTTGATCTCAACTGGACCACAAATTTTAGGTGGAGAAATAGACCAATTTCAACATTATTGTGCCCTAGTTTGCACGTGTCAGATATCAGTCCCTGCAGGATCACCAATTCAAAATGTATTGATTTTGTGACAATCTTTGCCAATTTTATGGGATTGTTTGTGAGAAATTGCATGATTTTAGAAAAATTTCAATAATTTGTGATTGCGTTCAGTTATACAGGCATCAGAAAATAGTAAGCTCCTGAAAAATACTGTGGGCTTTTATTGAATGTATGACTTTGAAGGGATTGAGATATCCACAACTGAAGTTTTGGGTTAAATTGCACAATGATTCATGTTTATTCTGGCATTTTTAATTATGGGATTTGGCCCCTAGGCCTTGAGTTTGACACATGTGACTATGATAAACCTGGAACATCAACAACCAACTTTGTGTGCAATTTGTGAAGCTTACATTTTAAACTGAAACTAAAACCGGAGACATCAAATCACTTTATTTTATTTTTTTTAATCATCTGTTGCATGATTTTGTTCTTTCTAAAATGTTCCTGTATTGAGACATTTAGAACTAAAACTATACCCAGTTGCCCAGAACGCCTCACGAGGCTTTATTCGCCTCTAGGAAATTTGAAGGATATTAGTTCAAATGTTCAACCATTTTTCATCCTGCAGATTTAACTTGTCATACCAGGAGCTGAAGGTGAAAAGGGCGAACACACACAGGAAACAGCTAGAAGTGAACACACAAACAGGCATTTAGAAACACACTCCCAATTAAGGAAATAATCTCTGGAGGAATTCCAACAATGTGTATTCACGTTCAGCCCTCTGAGAAGCACACACACACACACACACACACACACACACACACACACACACACACACACACACACACACAGACTGGTAGTGGGGGGCTGCCTAGAACCTGGATCCATCCCAGGTAAGTGAACCTGTTCTTACATGACTCCCCTTCCCTTCCAGCAGCAAACATTCCTCCCTCCGCGGTTACACCTAATGACCGCTATCTCTTTCCCTCTCTGCCCTCCATCACTTCCTCGCCAGCGCGTTAATCACTCCAGCACATGGGCCCCAGGGCCCGGTGGTTAAAATAAGCCCCTCCTGACACTTCCACTGGCAGATTAACGCAACAGCATTAACAGGTGCCACCGCTATGGCGTTTAGACTCATACAGGATCAGGAAGACCATAACCTCCCACTGCTGGATACAGAGTGATTGCTGCAGCTCCGGAGGACCCAAAGGGGCCCAACTATAAGATACCATGTGACCAAAAGCAGTTTTAGTGTCGTATAAATCGCTGAACCTACTCTAACCTTTGGGTTGCAACTTGACACAACCGTGTCTAAGAATATTGTTTGCTAAACAGTGGGAGAAGTGTGTGAAAACGTGAAGAATTACTTACAGCACTCGCAGATGCCGAAGTCCTGCAAAATCCGCCTTGGTGACTTTAGTCAGGTTGTTTGCATTCAGGTCCCTGTGCAGAAACAGAGATCAGAATCAGATCAAATGGATATAAATAATTAAGGACGGTTTCATAAATCAAAGACAGGTGTGCAGAAACTTTGGTGTGCAACAATTGCGCATTTTGCAGTGGAGGAGCTGCAGTGTAGCACTGAGAATCAAAGGGACCTACCTGATAAAACACTGCCTGTTAAACTCAAAGCCCACTTGTCCAAATCCGTTTTTGATTAACTTGCTGGTCTCCAGACAAACCGATGCGGTCTACGGAGGCTGAGCTCAGTGACACCGAGAACAACCGCATATAGTCTGGAACTGTAGCTCCAACATGTCCTCTCATTAACAGTTTCTCCTGCTTGTGGTGGAACCTAATCCTTCATTAGGCCTAATAAATTATCAGCTGCTGCAACGCGTTAGTTTGAGTTTTGGCATAATTCATTTTACACAATGCGATAATAAGTAACTCATGGAGAAACTCTTAATACAGACTTTGTGAATCCTGTTTAAAATGATCACTGTTTGATTTAGGTTTCATATTCAACCGTCAATTTAATAAATCTCTCTAAACCACAGGTTTTAATATGGAATTAGGAATAAAATGCCTAAACAATACAACTGGTGTCGTTAAACTATTTAAATAAATACATTAAGTAGTTTTTCTAGTGTTACAACCATTTAAGAAGAAGGTTTTTATTTAATTAAATTTAATTTCTTTATGTGAAACGTCAGCTTTTATTGTAAATATAAAATACTCACAGTCTCTCCGTGTTGCGGGGTATGTTCCTGGGCACGCTGCGCAGCCCTTGGCCGTGACAGTCCACGGTGGTCCCGCTGCAGGAGCACTGCGCCGGGCACGGCTGTCCGTCAGCTCCGCTGGACACGACCAGCACCAGTACAACCACCAGCAGCCCCAACACAATCACTGGTGGTGAGCGGCCGGGGCAACCGAGACACCGAGCTCCCACCATCACTGCGGCAAGTGTGTGGGGGCCCAATACAAGACCCGCAGGGAAAATACTAGAGAATCAAACCCAGAACCCTCCAGAGGAGCTCAGCAAACTGCAGCACGTCCCGGGATGCGTCCTCCTCCTATTCACCCTCCTCCTTGTTTCCAGACGCGCTTTCCTGAAAACGCTGGTTCCGAGTTCACATTTGGGTCCTTCAGTGTGTGAAGAATCAGAGGCTGGAGTCTGGTCCTCCTTGGCCGGGACAGCGGAGGTCACTGTGGTGGTGGTGGTGTGCCGGCTCTGTGGCTGCGCTACAGCGGCGCAAACTTCCACATGTCCACGGCATGCGGTGCCCAAATCAAACAGAAGGTTTCTTGCTACGCAGAACCAAGCCAGTCAAACACTCCGATGTGACCCAAAGGAACGTATTACGCGCAGACTCCAGGTGAAAGGTGCGCTGGGTTTTAACGCACGGTGGAAGCTGCGGCTGCGTCCGCTTCTCCAAAAAAAAAAAAAAAAAAAAGGAAGCTCAGCAGAGGTCACAAGCAAAGGCGGAGAGATACTGGGAATATTGATCCTGTCAGGGTATTGATTAGCGATCAATGAGAAAGCTGTCGCTGATAGATGGGAGAGGAGGAAACTATGGAAGACCTGTGCGCAATAATCCAACTGTGCTCTGTGTGTGTGCTTCAAAGCTCTGCTTCCAAGTGTGTGATAGACATGGAGGGAGAAGGGGGCACGTCTCTCTCTCTCTCTCTCTCTCTCTCTCTCACACACACACACACACACACTCAGGCGCGCGCATTGCGTCCACCCCCTCGGGCTCTGGCAGCAGCAGCAGCAGCAGGTTTCCCCACTGGTCTGTGGTGGTCAGACAGTAACAGTAACCACCTCAGAGGTAGACACTAGTGCAGACATGGGTAACTGGCAGCCCAGGGGCCACAGGTGGCCCTCAGTCCCAAAGCAAATCCCCAAAAATTGTAATTCAAGAGGTTGGAAGGAATATGAAGCCCAACATGATACACAACTACACAAAAACACACACATAATGAATTCCAAAAATACATTTGTGGCCCCCGCTGTGATAGAGTGGCCCATCCCTGCACTCGTCCTTCCTGCTGCAATGTCATCTGCTGTTTTCAGTGTTGTGCCAAAAGCTGATTTTTACCATTTAGCAGCACTTTGAATTTATTTTCTTATAATGCATGAAATGGTCTTAATAGCTTTCCAAAGTTGTTGCAACCTCAAATGTAGTTGCCATAAAAAATTTTTTAAGAACCTTAATAACTGTCATTAATGAATGAATGACATGATGAGACCTAAATACTGTAATATTTCTCTCAGAGTGACATTAAGCCCTCTTAAGGAAAAATTGCCTGTCAATGTAAGAGCTAGATCACTTTTTGGCCAACAGAGGACTTTTTTTTTTTTTTTTTTAAATGAAAACAAGTCTTTACAATAACTACACTTGGCAAGGAGAGATGCAATTTTCTAAAATTAACCCGCAAATGAAATCAATCCCTTAAATCCATTCAGTTACAATATTTGACGGACAATATTGTGTCAACAAAGACCGACCATCAGGGTTTTCACTGACGTCACTTTCTGGGCAGTAACCCAGATGCTCGGCCATGTTGGAGGTAAGTGGTTGTTGACACTACATGTTGGAGGCTCACAGAGGTGTACTCTGTGATGTATAAATCCCAGAAAAGCTCCTCAAAATGCTGAATAGATGCAAAAGCATACAGGGTAGGACTTGGTACGCAGGAAAGGGCACAATATTTGGAAAGAATACGGTTTATTGGTGGTGCAGATCCATATGAGACGGCTCCCTCGTCTTGGATCAATGACGACCTGGAGAGTCTTCCGTCTATTATATATCATGATCTCATCAACTATCTGGATTTTACCAAGCCCATACACAGCAGAAGACCTTCAATCTTATAGAAGTTTGGAGGTCGGCTGTGACTGCAGAGGCTCGCGTTAGCAACAGATATATATCGGCAGATAACTCAGTCAGTTCTAGTAATTTCACAGTGAATCTGCAGCGTAGTCACTGTAAAATAGTATACGACCACCAGTTATAGTCCATTAGATGCAACTTGACTACACTGCTACGCTGGCTACATCCAGAGGCCTGCGAAGGCGTGGAGCCTCGTACCAGCGGTGTCCCCCAGCAGAGGAGACGAAAGCCGTGTGATTGGAAGCAGAAGCGGGGCTAACAACCAAGCTAAAAGCTAATCCTCAGAGAACGCCGCTTCCTTCCATCCTGCTTTCTAATGTCTGCTCCATGGAGAACAAACTGGACTCCCTGAAGCTGGATTTAAATGCAAAATGGGAGATGAGGGCGGCGGTGTTTGCATATACACCAATAACAACTGGTGCAACAGCGGTGAGCTAGTCTCATGTCACTGCTCTCCTGATGTAGAACTACTGACTGTAAAATGCAGACATTGTTCACACTGATTTGTTATAACTTTTTTCAGTCTATAAACGTCACAGTTTTCACAGTCTGACCGATTAGTACAGCCAAAAACACGACAATAGTTCACCAATTTCTCTCAAAATTTGGGATTTGCTTGTGTTTGTGAACCTGCTGCTTTTCTTCAAAATGGGGACTTCCGGGTTGATGATGCGGTTGATGACGCGCCGTGAAAACCCTCTATAAAGAAGGAATTGTGCTCAAAGTTAACAATAAAAACAATTTATTTTAGCTCTGATATTCTAGCTCTCAATAACAACAAGCAGTAATCTACTGTAAACTCTGCCTCATTGAAGGAGCCAGGCTCCCTAAATTCAGTGGTCTCTCTCTGGCTTTGGGCCTGTTCTGCCCTCTGGTGCTGTTCAGGCTTATACAAAACTAAAAGCTTCACTTTAAAATGTGGTACGGACGCTGGATGACAGGTAATGCTCTGTAAATCTAAACAGTTAGTTGAGTAATTTTTTGTCTAGACACACTATTGCTGTAGTTAGTGCCCCTTTGGGGTTTCTTTTGTTCAATTTGAAATGATAACAGAGCCTTCATTTAAGCTGTGTTTTGCTTGGTTTGTCTCCATTTATTTTGGCACAACCTCCCAGTCTCGGCCTTCCCCACACCTGGAGACCGTGCTATGCATTTCAAAATAAAAAACCTGTTTTGGTTGCCACTTTGCTTTGACTCTAGCTTTCTTGACTATCTCTGTGGCCGTATGTTAGACCCATTGAATCCAACAATGTCTCCACCATAGTTCTAATACTTCTGCAAATGCTGGAGTGACATGTTTAAGCTTAGGACTTGGAGAAACCATCAATCTCTATACATGTTTAAAAGATTAATTAGGGGTTAGGGGCCTGAGCCTATCCCAGTTTACATTCTACTATTATTATTAGGTCAAATTACTTTTTCCCTACTTAAAAACTTACTTATTTACTAGCCAAAAGATTGTGTTTTGGATGAACAGTCGAAATAAGTTAATGTGTTTTTCGGTCTTCTTTTAGCACGCACATGTGGTTTGACACCAGTGGGCGTTCACTGTAGCTGTTCCCACTCAACGTTCTTGAAGCCAAAATACAGCGCATAGGGGAGCATCCATCTTGCAAATTTGAAGTGATTTGGAGCCAGAGTCTGCGTAGTAGGGTCCAGCGGGAGGAGCCCTGGTAACATGCCCCGCCCATTTAGCTTACTGCCCTGATGACTTACGCAAGCCCAGCTACGCCAAGAACACAAGTATCTTTCCCACTGGAAATTCTACCAATGGCTTGTTCAGATCATAAAAGTTAGTACAAATATATTTGAACTCAAATGTCTAGTTAAATGGCATCTCGGCTTTCCTTCACGATGTAACTGCTATTCACAAAGAGAGCTACGCAAGATCCGCGGCTGACCCACATCCCATCTGTTATCATTGAGGAGGTGGGGTTTATGACCTATACTGCAGCGAGTTAGCAGGAGGAGCTCTAAAAATAAAAGCTTCACTTACCCGGGAGCTCGTCCCGTCCTTTCTTTTTACAGTCTATGTTTAAAATACCCCTACTCTAACCACTCATGCTTCCTAACATCCCATCAGCTTCCTTGTCCCGATGAGTTCACATTGGCAAATACCACAACTACCCTTTCTAGAGAACAAAAAAGGTAGAGCACATTTTATCTCACCAGACCATGGAGCGTTATTCTGCCTCAGTTTCTATGTTAATCTATTTAAACAGTTCAACTTCTACTGGTCTGGTTTATCCAGACCTTGTCCCAGAATTGTACCCACAAGCAAGCCAAATAAGGATAATCTGCTTTCTTGAAACAATCTTACATAGTTTTGACAGTATGTCCAGCTCGACCATAACTTTGAGGAAACTTTGGGCTACAGATGAAATCTTACAATTTGTATGATGCTGATGCTGATGCAGATGCAAAAATAAAAGAATACTGGTGCTGAAATTTGTGAACCTTTATCTGACATTACTACTCCAGGAATGCCATGGCAGGCCAAGATGGGATTCAGATGATGGTTGATCATCAAATGTGCAATCTAAATAACTCTAGAGAAAATATCTACCACAAGTCCATATGTCTTCCCATCCAAATAATACACTGCATTTTTATTCACACATAATAAACTCTATACTGTCTATCATCCCTACCTCCTATTTTTGATCCATTTCATAATCACTTACTCTTCAAGTTGTAATTTCTATACAACCTTTTGTTTTATGTTCATAACATAAACTTCTCTATTTCTTTTGTTTGAAGATCAATAAACAAATGGAAGGAAAGAGACTGAGAGATTTGCTTGTGTTAAAGAAGACAAAGTTAAAGGAGTAGGGGACAACTGGAAGGGATGGAATGAAAGGAAACCCTTTAGTGGTGGTATTTCAGAACAATTCACAGGGTAGAGACAGATGTTGAACCTCTCTTGTACGCCTAGGGGTTCAAGGCATGAGTACGTACATGGCTTCCAAAGACTTTATCTTGGCCATGGTTAAAGGCCCTTGAGTCTTAACCTGACCCCAACAAGACCATTAGACCATAGAATAAGGCGTCACTGCTGAATATGATTTAGTGTTTGCCTTAAATCCAGTCTAAAAAGTTATGTTACACCTTATTTGAATCTAAGATGTATAAAGGCTTGCAAATACTTGGTACAAACAAAACTTTTGTGTAGTTTCTAAGCTTTGTGCAAAAGAAAATCATTGGAATAAGTTCATTCCTGTTTTTAAAACTATAGAAACCTTGGATGAAATGTTTTCAGGGAAAAACAAGCAATTAAAGTTGACTTTTCTAATTTCGCCTTATAGTTATTGTTGAAGTCTAGAAACCAATAAACATAATTCAATATCCAGGTGTCCAAACAAATGATCTGAAGGCATGGAGTAATAGTTAGGAGAGCTCAATTGAGTCCTTTTGAAAATGCCCGTTCAACTCATGTAGAGTAGTTTGTCGAGCTGCTAATGAGAAGTGGATCTTTCTGTTGGCTGTGATGTTGCTGGTGCTCAATCTATCCTGTTGGTTTAGAAGCTGTTTGTGTTGTCCTTGGTTTATGGCCATGCAGTAAAGCACAGAGCGCATTGTGTGTGTGTGTGTGTGTGTGTGTGTGTGTGTGCGTGTGTGTGCGTGTGTGTGTGTGTGTGTGTGTGTCAGAGGTCAGTTCAGCCAGCTGGTTCCTGGACAGCTGCTACTGGGACACATGCAGCAAAGTCTATGTGCTACTGTACCCACTTGCATCCCATCTAAGTTGGCAACACTGATTAATGCACAGCCACATTTTCTCCTGGTGAGACAGACAGACATGCAGAGAGATGGACCGAAAACAAACAGTTCATTACTTCCATGTATTAATTAAGCACATTAATCAAATCTACTGGGCTTTATCTCCCAACTGATCCGTGTTGTTTGCGGCCTGATAATCACATCATTAAAAAGCAATGATGTTTGTGTTTGGACTGGCACTGTCAACACAATGAGTGGTTACACAGCTGCAACGTACACACACACACACACACACACACGCACACACACACACACACACACACACACACACACACACACACACACACACACACACACACACACACACACACACACACACACACACACACACACAGTAAGTTAACAAACAATGGCACACCAAAACGCACAAACAGTAACAATCAAAGAAGCCTCCTCGAGTCTCACATTCCGTTCATTCTAGTTTAGAGTGAATGTGATTTGCCTACATCGTGCATTGAAACAGTATTGAAGTTCCCAGGTGAGTAAGGCTGTTAACCTTTGTTGCGTGAGTGCCTGTGTGCATGCGTGTGTGTGTGTGTGTGTTTGTCACACACCCAAGCCACAAAAGCACGTGAGATGCAGTGGAGGAGAATAGGATCTCATGGCGCGACTGGTTTGTTGGATTATCTCCGTCTTTCTGCGTATGGAAAAAGGTGTGTCTGGTTTCACATGTCTGGGATATTAGTGTGCAAGGGTGGTAAAAGCAAACAGTACATTACTATATTTAGGTTAAAAACTTACATCAGTGAGTAATATTTGTGATCTCACAAAACAGCGTTTGATGAATCTGATTAAATTTAATCGCACATGTTTAAGAGTTTGACTTTCAGTTTTTCTGAAAATGGTAATTAGGAATAAAATTGTGAGTAGTGGTTAAAAGTTTAGTAGCTAGGTACATTTTAATCCTACCTCTAAGAATATTTGTTATGTATTTGAACTAAAACAAAATAAAAAAAAACAAAAACAGAAGTCTCAAGGTTTTTGATAACAAGTTGTACGTGGTTGTAAATACTAACCACAGGGTTAAAATAAACCCTCTGTGTCGTCATTCCTTCTAACTAATCTTAGGTAAAGACATTATTATCTGATTCTCAAATTTTGCTTTAACCAGTTTGGTTTCAGTAGAAAATACTCTTGATGCAACACATTATTCCACAGAAGATTATTTATTATTTATTTCTTATTATTTTTTTTATCCAATCTACAAACTACAGAAAATAACATTACTGTTTGTATATTTTTGTATAGCTGAAGCATAGAATGAAGAGAATTGTCAAGGTTGTCGTGCCCAGCTATAACAACTGTTAAATTCGCACACACACACACACACCACATACCCCTTCTGCCCGACTTAGGCCGGGGCATCATCCAGCCAACCCAACTCCCCCCCTGCAAGCAAGAGAGAAAGTCAGCCACAACCATCTGAGTCCTCGGCTTATGAATCACCTTGAAGTTAAAAGGCTGTAAAGCCAGATACTATTGAGTGATTAGCACGTTGGTATTGTTCATGCGGTGGAGCCATTGGAGTGGTGTGTGGTCCAAACAAGGAAGAAAGGGCGTCCCGGGAGGTAGTGTGTGCAAGGCGTCGACCGCCCACTGGATTGTCAGGCACTCCTATTCTACCGTGCTGTAGCGACACTCCCTCTCTGATTTGGCCACAGGATGGTCGACTCCCCGTACCTGCTGGGACAAAACAGCCTCCACACCGAGCACATTATGATTTGATATACTGTATACTGTATTTGTCGCCTGACGTTAACCCACTGAACCACTTTTGAGTCAAATCATTTTGACCTAATTACACCTTAAAAACACTAGCCACAGCTTTATCCTACATTTACCTTTAAGCATTTGAAGGATAAAGACAGACAATTTCATTTTCCTTCTCAGCCAGAAATGTCTATGGTTGTAAAATAAGCTCAGATATAGTGAAGGGGGAGGTAAACAGGTCAAAAGGAAGGTGGACAAGAAGACATTGTAGTGGAATGAGAAAATAAAGTAAAAGCTCTACAGGTAAACAAGATGTGTGGCAAAGAGGGCAGTAGAAGGAGACAAATTAAAAGTGTTTGTTTGCTGTGAGAAATACATATAATAATTGACCAGAAACATGGATGGAAAGGATGGAAAGGTATAAGGCCCATCAAGCAAAGAATGGCAAATTAATTGGCAGGTGAACAAAGTGTTGTGTAAATGGTGGGAGCCAATGAAAGACGTGAAGTAATCGCCATTCTCTATCTCCCAGATAAGTCCTAATATCACAGCCAGTAATAAAATGCCACATTGTTGATTTCATATTGAAGTCCAATGTCCCCTCCATAGACCTCTGTTGTGAGCATGCTCAGATCCACAGTGTACAACTGGGACCATTATTTGAAATTTACAGGCAGGATTTAGGACAATAATTGTCAAATGTAAAATGGTTTCAGCTGTTTATGAAAATGAAACAAAACTAGTTATTTTAAAGTTAAACTTTCTAAAAAAAAACATGTGATAGGCTTCAAAACGTAATTTCAGATCGCCCGAGCAGAAAATATTGTAGAAAGAGGTCATCATACGCCATTACAAGTGGATTTGCAAACAAGCAAAAGGCCTAATATATGTCATTATTAGATTTCAGATTCAGATTGGACTGATTATTTTAGACATGATAAAGCATGTTGATTTACCTTTCTGATTGATGACCAAAATGAATTTGGTTAAAGAACAATAATGTTTATACATCACAGCAAATTATAATGGAGATATATTTTAGGTCAAGTACTTTTTGGCAAACAGAAATCAAAACCTGGTCACCCTCTCTTAAAGATTTTGATACAAGCATATACTTCATAATTTAAGCATACTTCATACTTTTCCTAGCCTAACTATGTGTATGAATGAAGCCATTTTCCACTCTGAAGTCAAGCTGTATATTTTACTTAATATATTCTATTTAGACATTTGTAACTCACATAAAGAGCGTTTTTTTCAGTGTTCTCATGTATTTATCAGAATAAAGGCTCGTTTGTGCTTTCTTCTTAACTGTCATTTGTTGCTGTGTCTCTGTGTTGGATGAGATGATCCGTCTTAGCTGCAACAATAGTCTCAGCCATATTAATCCCTATAGGCAATTATCCCATCACTTTGTGTGTGTATAAGCGTAGCTTTTCGAGCTGTGGTTTTTCCATGGACACATACCAAAACAACTCAACTGCCATTATCCTAATATTGCCTGCAAGTACAAGATAAACTAAGGTGCAAAACGAATTGTTCAACGTGCAGAGCAGGCTTTTGTGAAGCATGGTTGAGACAACATATTACACATCTGTCTGGAATCATTGCTGAACCCAATGAAGATCATAAGCCAAAGCGTGATTTATATTCCATATATATCATTTGTATTGCCAAAGTAGATGTGAAAGTGCCAGTGAGCAAGTTAAAAAAGCAAAAAATGTGTATGCCAGCACTTGAATGTTGCAAAATTGTCATAAATTTCAATGTTTTTGCATGTTCTCACCATTCATGCATAGTTTCTATGCTGGTTTTCCTTACCGTCAGAATAATCCATGGTAAGGATATTGGTCACAGTTCACCAAAAGTGTTATATACCTCAAATATAGTAAAAAATGTGTTTTACAAATATATAGAAAAACACAATTATCATCTGAATTGTCTCATCTTTTTTTCCAATGAGCTGTATTAAAGGAAACATGGAGTTATTAGCCATTCTTACAATATATACTAATGTGTAGTTATGTGCAAATGGAGGTGACTGAGATGGCAGGATGTCTATGCAACGGGTTCCTTCCTCCTCGTGAATGGCAAAACATTAAAGTTAGTAACTATACAGAATTTTTAGCTTTGTGTATCATCAACATATTGTATCACAAATATTATAAATCACATTATAAATCAATCAATAGACATCCATTTAAACTGATATTGTGAAATCTTAAAACTTCCTATTCAGCAGTCAAAATAATTCAAAATATAGCACAGGTCAGGTAATTATAAATCTTAATGAATGATTTGTAAAACATTGTCAGATTGTCCTTTTAAACAATTAAACCAAACTGAAACAGCCATATATACTGGTGCTCTGGTTCAAATGGTAGGTATTTCTTCTGGTGGCCTTTTTTTCCCAAATGTGACAATAACGGTTACAACAGATGCTGATAACCAAATGTAAAAGCCATCTCTCGAGATGTGATTTCATTCCATCTTGGCCAAACAAACAGATTTAGATACCCTGGAGACCTGCTGCAATTGGCACCAGTAAAGCTCCCCCCAGTGAAGCATCACCATTGAAATAATTCCCAGTTGAACAAGAACACCAGCATGTATCCTTAAACATATTGTTCTTTTCCTGCATTAAAGGACCCATGTGAAGCTAAATAGACTTTTCTGTGCTTTAAACATTATAAAGTGCTATATGGTCTTCATACACATGCCCAACGTGTTTTATTCATTGATTCCCTCAATCGTTAGTTAGAGGATGATTTGCTTCTTTCTTACTGCAGGGTGAGCCCAAACACCTCACTCCAATTTGATGATGCGTTCCCACTTTGTTGACGAATTTGAGCTGGAGAAGCCGCGCCTCCAGGAAGCTCTCTGCCATAATTGACATGTAAACAGACACACCCACGAAGGTGAGCATTTCAGCGTCCTTTGCGCAGTGCTATGTATGTATTTTCTACAGTCTATGTATGTACCGGTGAACGCCCAGCATCCCACACTCTGTCTCGTGTTTATAAAGCAGCATGAGCTCGGCTACGGAGTGGGTGGGAGGAGGGCGGGCCGTCATCTGGCCCTGTCATAGACACGCCCACTCATGAATATGCATATATAGGCTGCAGATCAGCCTGTTTGTGTAGAGTTGCTCAGAAAGTGACTTTTCAGAGGCTAAAACTCTGGAAAACAGGCAGGTTTTGGAAAATAAACCTCAAAGACTATGTTTTTGGAAATGGGTGAAAAATTACATGACATGGGACCTTTAACTGATAAACAGCACTTGATGGCTGCAATAATGACAATTGAGTCTTCTTTTCAACTCTAATAAAATCAATTATTACTGGTACTTTTCAATTAATTTACAATAAGATAAGATGAGAGTGATAGATCACCCTAATTGTCACATATGTAGAGCTACATGAAATTTGTTCTCTACATATAGCCCATCCCAGAAGGACACAGGAAGTTGCACCATAGGCACATCATGGGCATGGAAACAACAGTTTAAAACAAAACCAAATCGAACACAGTGAAGGAGTCAAACAGTTGAAGGACCTTTACTTACGCATGCAGTGCTGTAAAGAGTGTCTTGCATGTAAATGCTGATGTAGGTAACAATTTCCTGACAAAAGCA
Source organism: Gouania willdenowi (assembly GCF_900634775.1). NCBI lineage: Eukaryota > Metazoa > Chordata > Actinopteri > Blenniiformes > Gobiesocidae > Gouania > Gouania willdenowi. The sequence continues at coordinate 29,370,900 of NC_041044.1, forward strand.
GGAATTTTATGGCAAATTCTCAGTTGAGAGCTGTTTCCTGTGAAGTGTGGCGAATGTGAGCGTGAACTGTTGCATGACTTAAAAGAAGAACTTTAAAGGCTTTAAGTAAATCACTTGAGACATGAGCTATATTTGAAGCACAGCAGGTGAAAGCCCCCTCGTCTTATCTGTAGCATCTATAGCAGGTGGATTTTATTGTTACAGTGGTGTGAAAAAAAAGAATCAAGGTCAGTTCCAGAGGTGAGATCCAGTGTGATGCCTGTTCAGCTCAGCGGTAAGAAAGCCTTCAGTGAGAGAGAAAGATAGGAAAGAGAGAGGTTTGAAAACAGCAGAGGTGAAAGTAACTGATTACAAGTACTCATGTTTCTGTAATTGAGTTGCTTTTCTATTTCTACACCCAACCATTACAGAGTAAATTCTTATTTTTTTGTTTTAAAATGATCAACGGACATTGTTAAACTACATTAAATGAAATGACCAGATAACAATCAAATGCATCACATCATAGCCGACCAATCAGATTAAACGTAATACAGCACACCAACACAGCTTTGAAGTTAGATTATTTTCTTAGTTTTAGAGTTCCTAAATGTAGCTATACTTAGAGCCTGAAAAGTTTATTATTTTGAATTAAATTTATTAGTGTTATTATTATTATTTTTTTAAATGTACATTTTTGACAAACCTTTTATTTTATACAGATGCCTTTGTGAAAAATAAATTAAGTTCCAATTGTGGTAGATTTGGTCTCTTCCTTTTTAACAAGAGATGTTTACTGTATGCAAGGGAACCATGGCAAGATTTATTACCAACAATAAACATGTGAAGTGAAAGTAACTAGTACATTTTACTTTGAGTACTATTTATTTGAGTAACTTTTTACTTGTACTTAAGTATTTCATGTATGACTTACTTGTACTTGCATTTGAGTACAGTTTCAATCACGTAACAGTACTTCTATCTGAGTAGGATGTATCAATAGTCTTTACACCTCTGGAAAACAGGGTGTGAAGAAGGGAGAGGAAAGAGAAATATGAAGATTTCTGTGAAGAGAAAAGAGGAAAGAAAATGAAAGGGAGGTGTGTGGAAAGAGGAGTGTGGGAAAAATCAATATGCTCTCTGGAGCGACTGGAAGAGACAATCAGTCCTGTCTGACCCTCGTCTCCCCTTTGTGACAGTGTGTGTGTGTGTGTGTGTGTGTGTTTACGTGCATGTGTGTGTGGTTCCTGAATATTTTTCTGTCCACCACTGCCTGCATTTGTCAGCATTAGAAAATTCATGTGCATTGATTTTAGGCGAGAGTAGATTTGTGCGCCAATGCGTGTGCAGTTAGGCCTGAGCAGCTGTGGTCATGTGTCCTCCTCAGTTTGCTGTCCTCAGCTCAAATCACTTTTATTGGCATGACTGCTGAGGGGTGGGAGAAAAGATGGTGCCAGAGAATTAATGGGATAAGAGTTCATTACTTTTCCTCTATCAACTTTATGAGAGGGCAGATGGAACAGGGAAAATAGAATGAGGCCTGTCTCATCCATAAAAGGACACTCAGGCCAACTTTAAGTGGCACCTGGAGTTGATTTCGCTGATGGTAGCTCTCCGTCACTTTGCTGTGAAAAGCTCCACCAACAGGGTCACATTGCACACACACAAGCCAAAGGCTATGGGACAGGATTTGTCAGATTGTGATGAGCTACTTTCTGTGAAAAGGCCTTTTTGCTTTGATAGCTAATATAATAAGTATTAAAAAAAAAACCAAAGAGCCCTTTATGCTCCTTCTCCCTGTGCTTTCTGTGTGTTTCTGTATGGGAGGTTAGTGCTCGGACAAGCCTGGAGGCTGGCAGCTCTCACAGACCATCCTCTCGACATTTGGGCTTTGTAAAGCTGGCTCAACCCGCCATTGTCCAGGAGCCTCTCCTGAATTCAGCTCCTCCATCTGCCCTCCAGCCACCTTTCAGACTGATGGGGCACAAGGGTAGATGCATAGATGAAAGGGCAAGCCAGCAAGAATACGACTTCACGGAGAGGTTGAGAAATTTACCAATCACCAAAATCCACTTTTTTTTTTTTTTTTTTTTACAACCTCGCTATCATTCCAATCGCTTCTTTCATCCCTCCTCCTCTTCCTCCCCTCCGCCCGCCTCCCTCCGCTCTCTGCTGTGCAGTTGTGGGGGGTTAATTGAGGTCTGAGCAGCAGGAGGCTATTATGACACCTTTCTAAAGAGGACACACAAACACGCTCACACACACAGACACACAAAGTGATTCTCGAAAACAACTCACTCAACGATGCACAACTTCTTAATTTTTCAGTGTTGCGCCATGAAACAGCTGCTATTTTTTTTATTTGCGTGTGTGTGCATGTTTAATCTGTGGTTTATTGATGGTTTCCACCCTTTAGAATGGCTACCTCATCCCAACTCTGAACAAATCACACAATTAAGCCAACAAGTTAGTGCAGCACATACACAGAACTGGTGTGTCTGTGTGTGTGTGTCTGTGTGTGTGTTTGCATGGCAGATGGTAAGTCGGTAGTCGGTTGCCAAAATCTCTGTGTGATCATGTAAATGATCCCGTGCACACTAACATTTCAGCAACACAAATGTGTCAGAGTGGATGTCAACAAACATGAAACGCACAATGATCACATCTGTTGTCAGGAAGAAAAAAGGTTAGCAAGATGCTAACTCTTGTCTTTGTTTTCACCTCGACTTCTTTAAATGTTTTTAACTCTGAAATGTTAATATGTGTGTATGCGTGTGTGTGTGTGTACATGCGTGCGTGCACGTGTGTGCTAAAATTAAGATCTTGATTAAAGCTGAAGTTTAACAGTGGGATCCTTTACGTCAAAGACTGATGTTCACCTTTAATATCCTCTTTCTGTTTTGACGGTTTGGAAAACACACACACACACACACAATATGGGTCTCATTTTGGCTCGCCACATGTGTTTAAACAGTGTGCCTCTCATGCTTTGACACAATGACTATTAGAACACTAACTCCCACGTGTGGTCGGATGCGCACAAACACACACACACACAGGCACACACACACACACACTTGGCACCAACGGCATCGGTAACAGATGCTTCTCAATGAGCTCCTTTGCGGGCCAGGCTTCATCCTGCAACTGTTGAAAATCACTTTCAACACATTGATTACCGCTTAAAACCGCCGATGAATATTCATAGCTTGGACACACATGCACATAATGAGATTCAGACACAAACGTACACAAACACAAACAAGCAGGTGCACACCTGAACTTGTTCGCTCTCGATGCCTTGTCTCTTTAATTTTTTTCAGGGAATTTCTCTTAACATGATGGATTACAAGTAATTTAATGTATTCAGATCAAATTCAGGGAAAATTTCCCCTCCTAACGGTTTTGGCGTCTCGAGGAAATTATTCTCCGAGTGTGTTGTGTTATTACACAATTAACGTCGATGATCATGATGTAGTGGAATTTCCATCCAACATTCAGTCGTGCTTCATATTTGTTCTTTAAGTTTTAACCGAGACAATATAATGTGAGTTACTATAAATTTAAGAGAATTTTGTTTTTTTTCTCTTGTCTGCACATGCTGTCAAAGGTCAACACTACAAGAAGTGCAATCATTATGAGACAGCAATGCATGTTTTGTTATTGCAATAAAATAAACTGATTTATTTTATTCCTTAATTGTGACCATCACCAGCCCTCCCTAAGGAAGGGAAATAAATCTTTTATTATAGGGAGGATATAAAAAGGGAGAGCAGTGTTACACCTAGGTGGGGGAGCAGGGAGGAGAGACTCAAGGTAGGAAATAGAAAGGGTGGGGAAGAATAGATTATTTTACAGTGAGGGTGAGATGTGAAGTTGTAGAACATATTGTGCTTATTATGTTGTGTAATCAGGCCAGTATGGTGACAAGTGTGAAGCTTAGCTATAAAGTTGGTGGCTGTGGACAGGGGGAATGAGTGAGTGGTAATACCTAAAGCAGGTATTTGGGATTAACGTGTCTAAAGTTAAGCCCAATATGAGTTTTATCCCACATCCCAAGGCGTGCCAGTGCATCGTAGACCAGTATATGTGCAAAAACCGCTACCGCAAAAAACCCAGGAATTGCCCCGGGCCCGCAGATGCAGCCAGGCCAGCAAATAGAGCGGGGGCCAGAGAGCCCCAGGCCACCCCCACACGGCCGAGCAGCCCCCCAGACGCCCCCAAGAATCCAGGCCAGACGACCAGAGCTGCGCCGAATGGGCAGAAATTTGGCCATATTCACAACCTTTAATTTTTAACATATCTTCAAGACAGTTTAGATGTGGAGAGCAGAATGCATCAGATATGAAAATATTTATCAAAAAGTCATGACGAGAAGTCTTTTGAAAGTTAAAGACTTTCCCTACTCTGATGGTATACACTGCTTTATAATATGTCTGCCGTTGACAAAATCTAAACACAAAATCACTGTAAGCACATTGCACTGTGATTGAACTGGAAACATTTTATATTAAAGTGCTCGTACTAAGCCTTATTAAGTATTAAGTTAATAATATACTTTAGATCCAAACTATCAATGAGTGCATAATAAAGTGATTTATTAGTCTTTATAAAGCATGACTACTATCCATTAACCAAGTATTATTAATGTCAATCAACATCTCATTAATATTGCAACCTAATTAAATGATTTAATAAGTTTTATTAAGAGGCTTATTATCATTTAATTAATGCTAAATAGCATTAATTAAATAACATGTATATAGTTTCATTATTATTGTTATTGTTACTAAACATTTAATAAACCCTTATTAATAAGCTTATTAACACATAATTGCTGTTTATTACAAATGGCTGCAGTGTGTTAAAAACATTAATAATGATAATAATGGAGCATGTTATCAAACCTATATAGCCTTATTAATGTCAATAATAATAAAATGATAATGTATCTTTTATTAATCATCGTAGTGAATCTGTTTCTCTGCATTTAACCCATTTTCCACGAGGGGTGGCAGTGGGTGCCACAGTGTAGTGCCTGGGGAGCAGTTAGGGTTAACATCCCACAGTGATGGCCCAGGTGAGATTCGAACCAGTGACCCTCCGATTACAAGCAAGCTTCCTTAACCACTAAGGTTGTTAATAAAGCATTAAAAAGATGTTGATAAAGCATTATAAAGATACCTAATAACTATAAATTACTGCTTGATAAAAGGCTTATTACAAGCACCTTTATGTAAAGTGTTTCCATTGAAATTAATTCATTTATTTTAATTTATACAAATAAAAAGACTCTACACTGTTGCACACAACTCATGCTGTGATGAATTGTAACTTTGTCGACAGCTTGGGTATATGTGTCACTGGAGGACAGTATTAGCTTCATTTCTGTTTACAATATGCTGTAGTTATTTTAATTGTATCATATCTACAAGCAGGCTACAACATTTCCTTAACTTTTTAGTGTGACAAAGGAGCAGCACTGTACTGCGGACAGATACAGGTTTTGCTCCTAATTGACATTCTTTGTTGAATTGAGTGCTTTTGGTAACACGGTAAACCACTTACTGTATACAGTAGGTTGTATCACATGCACCCTAAAAGCGCTCAATCAGTCAAGTTTGTAATAACGCAAAGTTAATAAATCTAATCCTTTTGCTTGATTTTCTTCCATATGGAAGAGTCTCTCCTGCTATTTTCTTTATGTGTCTTACTTAATAAAGCAGCATCACATGGGTTTGGATGTTCCACAATGAGGACCTCTGCTGATTGTTCTCACAGATTGTTCCGTGCAGCTCTTTCAGAACCATCTGTTGGCCTGTCTCAGTGATTGCAGGGTAATTTCTTTACTATATCAGGAAATGTGCTTCTCAAATCAAGCACCTATAGTGGATTCTTTCTTGTTGTGTAATTAGCAAAAAATACAAGCTTGAAGGAAGTTTGATCTGTTTTTACAATAAAGTATCGGCAATGCTGTATGGTTATTTATACTTTTACACTTTGTGATGTTACCTATCTGAAACAAGGGTAGTATTGGCAAAAAAAATAGCAGCACACAGAAAGTCATTGAATATCGATGAAGCAGTGAATAGACAGGTTTGTGTTCTTTTCAGGTAAGTAAAATAGAGAACGCTGGATTTTAGGGGAAAAGTCCATGCATCACATTAGTGTTGCATCAGAAAATCTACTCAGTCAGTTTGTATGTCATCATCTAAACCAAAGACAGTTTTTATAAATCTGGAAATAACTGTTTCACCTTGTTTCATCTGCAGTGATTTATTCTCTTTTGACACATTTTATACGTTTAATGAATTATTCATCAGGACTCATGAACAATAATCATGACCTCACAGCAAACAGTAAGAGATCAAAGACATTAATACATTCACCTTTAGTGTTGAAAACTGTAGGCTGAATGTTTTATTTTGTGACCAATCACTCAGAAATATACTAATTACTCACTTCCCCAGAATGCATTGGATGTTCGGATATGGCATATTTGGATTTGTTTATCGAAATTGTGGTAGTTGATATACAAATACAACAACTTTGGGTATCACTTTATTTGATGTTTTATACATAAGGTTGAAATTAAGCTGTCATTATCTGTCATTTGCATGAATAAGGTGTCATGAAGGCTGTCATTAAAGCTGCAGTTTGTAAAATCGTGAGGCGCTCCTTGCCTCCCCCTCCCCTCCTGAATGAACCTCACTGACCTTCTTGCGCACGTGCATAGTGTGGAACTTTTTGCGACTGTTTTCTCCATAGAGACTAGAAACAAATGTAGAGACTTTATCTTGTGCTATTGGAAAGTTTTTTGATGTTTTAGAGACATGAAAACACGTATCACTCTCTGCTGTGAGGACAGTAAGAGACTCACAGTCAGAGCTGCTCCTCACATACCAACAGCTATAGCCGAGCCCAGCTGCCCAGAGCAGACACACTCCGTCCACACTGCAGATTAATTGGGTCTGTTCTTTCCCCCTTGGATCATTTTTAATAAGTTATTTATTCCGTCTGTTCTCACTCTCTCTCTCGCTCTACCTTGGGGCGGAGCCACACACTGACTCCGCGGGACTCAATTCCTCCTGAACACGTTTGTGCCTTTATTCTGTCGCTTCTCCATTCGGGTTTGGAAGAGGTCAAGGAGATGATACACGAGGGTCTGCCGAGATAAAGTCGTTGGAAAAGACGCTGGAAAACTCACTGGAAAACCTACAAAGCGAAGCAAAGGTACTGAAAGAAAAGAATGAAAGAAATGCTGAAGAGATAAAATTGTTGAATGCCAGGGTTGAACAGCTGGAACAAAAGGAAAGAGAGAAAGATGTCATCATCACAGACCTAAAGATAAAACCCAGGAGTTACGCGAGTGACGAAGAAACAAAATCGATTGAACAACAGGTCATTGACTACCTGGAGTCGAAGGACATTGTCCTGAACCCTGACAACATCAACTCCTGCCATCTCCAGCTCATGGGATCGTCCTGTTGGTAGAAAGATCTCTGATTGGCTGAAGTCCAGTATCACGCTCCTGTAATTTTTAAAGCTCATTTACAGAGCCAGGAGAAGGAGAAGAGATTCACTTTGGATTACAATATGCAATACAATATATTTTTGACCAAATAAAAAAAAAAAAAAAAAAAAACTGCAGCTTTAAGTGTTGTTCGCTAAATTATGACATCTTTGGAGCTATGTTGGCATTTTTGGGTTTGATGGAGGGATCTAGTGTAGAGGTTAGATCGGGCCCAAAAAATCCAGCCCAACCCAAACTGGGCCCGTGGGCATGAAGCCCAACCCGAGCCCAACCCATTTACTTAAATTGTAGGTCAGAGCCCGAAGCAAACCCGACGAAAAACATTATTTTATTGAACGTATTGCTGCCGATAGATTAATAGCGTGGACACACATTGGCAGAGACAGCTGCACGTAACCATGATGCCTTCTCGGCCATGGGAAATCTCTCAGCATCAGTTCACCACTGAATACACACAAGTGGAACATAACCAGAACATAGAACCCAGTCCGTTACAGTATGCAGACCAAACCGGGCGGCCCGTGCGTGGAGCACAGACCTGACTGAAGCACACAATCATATATGTTCCCTGCGCTCCAGCAGCAAGTGAGGAATGAGCAAAATCAGCAAATAATATTCAGTGAATGTGAACGCTGAACAACTAAACGCAACACAACACCGTCAATATCCCGTCCCACTACGAGCAGAAATCACTTTAAAATTGATACAATGATATTAAAGTGTTTTTGGGTTTATTAAAAAAAAAAATTAATGTAAGAGAGATTAAAAAAAGAAAAAGAAATGAAAAATGAGGCCCGAGCTAGGGCCAAGAATCTAAACTCTAATCTAGTGTTAGGTTGGTGTTAGGGTTAGGGTAACAAGGGTTTGGGGTCAGGGTAATGAATGAGACTTAATGACAGCCTTCATAACATCTCTGGTCTTTGGAGAGAGCAGACGTGTTTTCATTCGCTCCGATAACACGACCTTGGCTACAGCTGGCTACAGCTGAACAGCCTGAAAAATTGGGCCCAAAACTGAAGGAAAATGGTGAAAAAACCACAGGGAGGCCCTTCAGAACCCAATTCGGGTTTGGAAGAGGTCAAGGAGATGATACACGAGGGTCTACGAAACCTATCTGCCGAGATAAAGTCGTTGGAAAAGACGCTGGAAAACTCACTGGAAAACCTACAAAGCGAAGCAAAGGTACTGAAAGAAAAGAATGAAAGAAATGCTGAAGAGATAAAATTGTTGAATGCCAGGGTTGAACAGCTGGAACAAAAGGAAAGAGAGAAAGATGTCATCATCACAGACCTAAAGATAAAACCCAGGAGCTACGCGAGTGACGAAGAAACAAGGAACTGCAGAATTTACATCACACCACTGGGAGAAGAGAACGGAAAATCAATCCTCATCAAAACGATGGAAGACTAGGGAAAATACGAAGGATCCACCTAAACAACAACATTACTGATGGTAATCATGGATATGGACCCAGATCTATATAAACACTGGAAACAAAACTCAGACTGTGATTATTTTATGGAGACTGAATTAAATGTGGAAACCAAGAGTAAAAAAGGTCTGTCATTTATTCATTTTAATTGCTAGGTGGTGGGGTGATTAAGGATTACATTAAATTTAAATTCAAAGTGTTTATTGTCATATGTGCAGTTAGAAACACGTTTTCCTGTACAATGAAATTACTACCTTGCTTATGAACTAAGATATAATAATGTGTTTATACAAGTTAAATCTAACAGTGGAAAATACAACACTGCCAATAGAACTAACAACAGCTGGATTAACCTTGATGTAGAGACAAAACAAGCTGCAAACTTGTGTGTCCAAAAGAGACATTCCCGAGTGGTGACACTATGGATGAAAAGGGGAAAAAAAACTTCCAAACACCTTCGAAAGAGGAACTATTCTTGCACTGGAAGAATGCTAACAACGTCAGGCAGGGAACAAGGCCAACACGAACAATGATAGAGAGGAGGAGGAATAAAAAAAAAATAATAATAATAATAAAAAAAAAAAAAGACAACACTGACTACAGATGAGAATACACAAAAAAGGACTGTTCAGAACAACTCAAGAATGTTTGACCAGAGAGACATGTAAACCCATGTAAATTTGCGATGGTAAAACAGGGGACGGGACCCAGATAAGCAAACTGCTTCTCTCGTCTCCTTTTTCGGCATGTACAAAAAAAAAAAAAAAAAAATGTAAAAAAAAAAAAAAAAGTGAATGTAACCATGTCGGAAATAAACTGAATAAATAAATAAAATAAAAATAAAAATTCATGCTAATGACAGATGTCATGTCATAATAATGACAGTGTATTGTCATCCTTATGTATGAAACTTCAAGTAAAGTGTTACCCAACGTTTTTCGGATTTGCATGTTTAAAAAGAGACCAATGAAAGATGGTGGAGAAAAGAGAATGGAGAACATGAGGCAATGACTCTTTTTAAGTGAAACCATACGAGGAAGAAGGAAGGTGATGAAAGATTTAGGAAAAGGAACCTCAACTAATTAGCTTTACTAAACAAACATGTCTCCACCTATCAGAAGTCTTCACCTGACGCCTTCACCAAAAAGTTTCAGGCTCTGATTCATCTTCAGGAAACCCCGGGAACTTGGATTAATTAAAGAAACATTGACACAGGGTTTTTCAACCTACGGGGTGGGCAAATGACTTTATGCTGATTTTGTCAACAATGCACACACAAAAAACATAAAGATGTTAAAAATCTGCTTGGTACTACTAGACAAAACAGAGTCCATAAGAACGCCTGTTTTTATTCACTGCTCTGGTTTTGATTTTCTACGTTACTCTGTTCCTTCTTAAAGAGGGACATGACTTCATAGTGTGCTGTGTGAGTGTGCGTTTGTGCGTGTGTGTGTGTCAGTGAGAGTGTGAACAGAAGGGTGTGTACATATTCAACCTGTGTGTGTGACTACTGTGTGATCTTGTCCTTCTTTTGCCTCTAAACAAATTCAGACCACATGTTTTTCAAACTCCCACTTGAAGAATGGAACTGGGAAAGCACCTTAAAGTCCATCCTTTTTCTGCACACACACACACACACACTCACCTTCGTCACTGTTTGCTCACACCATCTTTTTGTCTCCTCAACTTTCTCTTACCACACCTGTCATCTCAGCACCTCCATGTGTCTCTCCAAGTGAACATCTCTTTCATCATCTGTCAGTTCTCGTCATTCGCTGAAGAGCTTTTATCCGTTCGCAGCACGAGGAAAGTTTCAGCTCAGTGTGAAGTGGATGATGGGAAATTGAGTTCCTGCTGAGAGTGTATGATGCGACCCATTGACCTATTGCCTCAGTGAAACCTGATGAGCGAGGCGCTCGGTCAGTAAGGAATGTGAATGAAAGGAATTCTAATATTTGTCTATGTGTGGCTGCAGTAGGATGAGCTGCTGGGAGAGTGTCAGTGCATATCCAGGCTGTTCTAGAGGTTCAGAGGAATTATTATTATTATTTTTTTAAGTAGAAAAAGTACAGAAGACGATGGTGGCAGTGTAAAAAGACGAGGTTAAAGGGACACAAAGGAGAAATTACATAGGCAATGCTGAGCAGAATAGGAAGGGAGGAGGAAAGACTGGTGCTCTAAACGTGGCATCACCATGGCAACACAAACACAAACATCAGAGTTGGGATAGAGTCTGTGTATTCCTCATGTTGTGTGGACACCGCCTCATTGTAAGGACTTCCCCCAGAGGCAAGTGGACATTATAATATTTGTTCTCTTCCAGCCTGGAGTGATTGGGAAATAATGGAATTGGTCCAGTAAAGTGAATCATAAATACTATGCATGTTTTCTTTGCTTTTTTTGCCCTAAAATATTTTGGCACACAATAAATTACCTTCATATTGTCTTTAAACACATGCACAGTACCAGAGTTGAAAGTAATGGATTACAAATACTCATGCTACTGTAATTGAGTTATTTTATGGGTAAGTTGTACTTTTTTGAGTATACTTTTAAAAGAAGTTAAGTAATTTCTACACCCAAAGTTACTGAGTAAATTATTATGTTTTGTTTTAAAAAGATTAACAGATGTTGCGAAACTACAAAAAATGAAATCAGACAACAATCAAATGCATGACATCATAACCGACCATTCAGATTAAACATAATGCACAGCGCCAAAACAGCAGTGAATGCCAGTTATTTTCCGTGTTCCTACTCCTGCCATTTCTGATCAACGGCCACAGCCACTTTCTTGTGTTCAGGTTGGGGTTTCTACTTATTATGTTGTTACCCACATGGCAAATTTGGCATGGCACTGTTTTAGAGTTCAGCTTTTTTATATATTTTGAATTAAATTCAATTATGTTATTTTATTTTAAAAAGGATTGTACATTTTGACAAATGTTTTATTTTGGACCTTTGTGGAAAATAAATTAACTTCCAATTGTGCAAGATTTTTAAGTTTATACATGAGATGTTTACTGTATGCAAGGAAACCGTGACAAGATTTATTACCAAAAATAAATATGGGGGGGGGTGAAAGTGACTAGTAACTTTTACTTTGAGTACTATTCAATTGAGCTACTTTACTTGTATGTAACCAGGCGGTTAAAGTGTTGAAGTTTCCCACCGGTATACAGCACGCGAACGTATCATCCCTGACTCCCTTTTTAGCCACACTCCGATTAGCAGAATCACAAACAGGTGTGTACGTCGTAGCGTCTGCGAGTTCGGGGCTCGTAGGCTGTACTGTTGTGTGCTAAATGTGAGTGTATGTGAAATGTGAGTGTATTCTCTTTAAATTTTCTAACCCAATGGTATTAATGTACTCGTTACGTTATTGTTGCCCTGTCACTGGGTTAGGGTATCTATGGAGCTTGCATTGGGGAGGAAATGCTGCTCTCGTGATGCGTCCTGAGCCCCTGTGGGAACCGGGTTTCCAAGTGTGAAAGGTACTGTATATATTGTCTCACTTATTCATTGTTGAGTGTAGATGTTCAGGGGGCTAACTGGTATGTTTTTTTCAATGCATCTTTGAAAGTTGGCACTGAGCTAGGATAGCATTAGCCGCTAATCACACCGGCTTAAACTGGTGGTTTATGTTAATGAGAGGAGAAAAAGCAGCGCAGCTTCTCGCTTCTACAGGCAGTGAAACTCACCGAGTTGGATGTGTCGCTGGTGGGCGGGGCTTCGCTTCGCTTCATATGAAGCGAATGGGGACATTTTTTGATCCTGCAAAACGCTTCGTCCGGCAGACACGTCCGGTGCCACAGAAGACGCATTTGGTGTGAATGCAGCATAAGTTTGTTAGTATTTTTGTTTTTTAAGATTCACATTGTACAGCAAAGCTTTGTTGGCGTTTAAAGTTTTATTATTTCTTTGTGTCAAGCTTTTAAAACATCTCATTAATAAAAGTAGTATTTTTAATATTGTTGAAGATTAATGAAAGAACAAATTTTGTTACCACTCCTGCCTTAGCTCATATTTTTTCCAGACTTGCCTACTGTATATGGCTGATATTTAACACATAAAAAGGGAACCCCTGCCTTCCCTCTGGCTACATGTACTTCAGTATTTTACGTATGACTTACTTGTACTTGAGTACTGCATAGTGCATATCATGTATCGTGACATGGTAAAAACATCCCAATTGTGGACTTGAAGAAGTATTTTTCTGTGTATCTACGGATGAGAAATTCCTTGGCTGCACTCCTGGTTGCGTGTGATGAAGAGCTGAACTGATTTCAAAGCACACACTCTGGAAACAATTAGGAGAGAGAAACACGGAGAGAAACAAAGGTAAAAAAGATGAGACAAAATACAGCAACACCTTAACCATATAAAGAGTAGTGTCTGACAAACAAGTTCACACAGAAAGGATTCAGCATGTGATTAAGGAACACTGGCAGTGAATAATGTCCATGACGCAGCATCTCCAAATCACAGGAACTGATGATTCCCAGAGCAACGACAGTGATTGGAGCGATCACTCCAGGCCTCTGGAGGCTGATCGAGTCCAGAGAGCCGTACACACACACACACACAAACACACACACACACTGCGTTTCTAATGAGTGTTGTCCTAAGTGGAGACTCTCACTAATCCTGAGTGTTCAGCTGATATCCGGCACAAGGAAGGATCCACCCAGGAGAGTTCAGCACTTTATCACAGGGCTACCACAAAAACACTGGGAACAAAACTGTCAATATACAAGACTTGAGGTCATCTACTTTAATCATGAAAAACTGGGAGTAATGCAGAAATATTATCCCCTACATGAAGATAAGAAGTGTAATTGTAAATTGCAAAATCAATGAACAAGTACAGTAACTAAATAAAAAGCATCCAGCTGACTCAAAATGCTGCACCAAGAGTTTGAACAGGTTGAAGCAGGAAACTTGTACTGGGCTTAACTTTAGACACATTGATCCCAAAAACCTGCTTTAGGTATTACCACTCACTCCTTCCCCCTGTCCACAGCCACCAACATTATACTTAAGCTTTACACTTGTCAACAGACTGGTTTGATTACACAACACAATATGCACAACTACAACTTAATATCTCACTCTCACTTTAAATAAATCAACTCTTCCCCACCCTTTCCATTTCCTACCTTGAGTCTCTCCTCCCTGTTCCCTTCCCCCTCACCTAGATGTAACAATGCCCTCTCTTTTTATATCCTCCCTATAATAAAGCATTTCTTACCCTTCTTTAGGGAGGACTGTTGATGGTCACAATTCTGGAATAAAATAAATTCCTTTATTTAAAGAACAGGTTGAATCAGGAGATAGAGCTTATTCTCTTACATTATTACCTTATTTTTAAGGCTTTCCATTAAAATCTAAACCGGAATATTAATTTGTCCTTTAGCCATTGATGATCACACGTCTCAAACACCTTCTAATACCATATTTTTCTCAGCAGAATGAGACTGTACACATATTTTCTAAAAGTAAAATGGGCGACAGATTGTTCAAGCTCCTCAGTATGGGAAGCTAGCCACTGCCTCCAGTTTTGAGAGCTTCTAGAACTGAGGGACTAGTCAGGTGATTCTGAAGCTTTTTCTCTACATCATGCCTTTTCCATATCTTGAGCTGTGGCTCATCATATTCTGTGTATTCAAAGGCTAGAAGTTGATATAAATTACTCCAAAGGCATTTCTTACTTGAAACAATAACAAAGTTTTATTATTCAGCTTTAGACCTATATCTAATTGCATTTATGTGATGGGTTGTGTATTATTTGAAAGATATAGTACTTACTAAGTGTGGCGTGAAAAAATAATGCCTTAATTCTGTAAAGCGCTTTGAGTGTCTATGATAAAGCGCTATATAAACTCCGATGCATTATTATTATTATTACCCCTGTATTACCAGGTCATCAGTTTGGAAAGAAGAAGAATTGACAAAAATCTACATATATATAAAATTTGATTTAAAAAAGGCATTGAGATAAAATAGTGGCTGAATGTGAATAATTCTTTTTCCTTTTTCTTTTTTTTAGAATTGCCTGATAAACACTTCACTGATTGCAACTTTGTCTGATTTCATACAGCAGTAAAAGTTCACTGTGTGCGTGTGTGCGTGCATCTGTTAAGAGGAGCGGCCTAGCCTACATCAGCAGAGCTGTTCGTCCTGTCTAAACACCATGTGATCGATGTATATACTAATCAGCACCATGCTCGCACTGCTCGGTTGTTACCACATCATCAGCAAAATCCCACAAAGTTCTCCTCTATGAACAGACCCTCAGGGATCCCACTGGTGACAACAGCTGTGAGAAAATGATCAGTGGATTCTCTTCTCTCATTTGAAATTACATTTCTAGAGCATGAGAATGGAAAGCTATCATCCTTAACAATAATAGACAGATCCATCAATTTTTCAAACCGCGAGTTCCTTTTCAGGGTTGCAGGGACAACAGACAAGGGGTTTTTTTTCTATTTGTAGCTCCCTTTACTAAATGTTACCTGGTATGGATGGATGGATGGATGGATGGATGAATGGATGGATGGATGGGTGGATGGACACATAATATTATAATTATGCAGTCCATTTGCCTCAGAGTTTTTTTTGGTAATGTTTCAGGTAAACATCAGGCACAAACTTCACATCATCATCATAAACAATTTTCAGAGGTTTTATGGACTCACAACTACAACTGCTATTTATTATTTATTCAAACTTGGTTTTTTAGTTCCAAACACCTTGATATGATACACTTTTTTTTTGGTTTGTGCAAAGAGTCAATGTTAAATAAAGTATTTTTGATAAACAATATTTTTTTTTTTGGTAGTTCTTTAAAAACCCTGCCCTGTTGGGAGTTAGACGCTTGACATGCTGAGTAAAATCCACCAGTTTACCGTCACACAAATGTGTTATTGATTAAAAAAAAAAAAAACATTAAAAAAACATTAAAAAAACCTCACCAAAAAAAGCAGCACATGGTTTAATTAATAAAATTGTATCCATAAATTACGGGGCAATGAAAAACAAGGTCATTATGCGTGAAAGTAATTAAATGAATGAGTAACTGTTTGCTTTGCCAACATAGTATATCTAAGGATTGCTGCCTTTCTTAAAAGAGTAAAATAACATTTTATAGTGTTTTTTATTAACTATACTAGTGAAGTTTAATCAAATTAAAATCTGTCATGAGATCAGTTACAAAACTCTTTTTATCACCAAGTTACTTTTCCTTCCATATACTTCATTTTGAAGAATTTCATTCAAACAAAGCAACGTAGAGATTGAGTGATGTAAAGTATTTGTTCAATGAAAAATTGGGATTTTGAGCAAAAAGGAAATTATGTATCATGATGCTACTGGTGTAAATAATGTTCTATTGCTCGATTGAGATGCATGGAGAACAGAGTGTTCATTCATTCATCAGCCCAATCATCTATTCATTCCTTTTCTCACAGAGACAATGGACCCTTGTTGTTGTTGTTGTTGTTGTTGTGTTTATGGGTCTTATTCTCAGGACGTAAACTCCTGAACTTTCAATTTCAATTCCATACCACGGCAATGAAGTGACCCTGGTTTTCACTACTGAAAGTGAGCGAGTGACCCAGTTATAACCAATGTAATGAAAAACCAACTCTCCACTCTGCGGTTTGTGTCCCAGTATGTGCTGAGATGATTGACAACCATCATTTAAACATCTAAGACTTTGGCGTTTAACTCAAAAGTGTTACCTAATTATGCAGTCATTTGTAAGACCCAAGCTGTGACAGATGGAAGGAATTTACTTTGTAACTCAATACACAAGAGTTTTACACATGCACACAAAGGAGATCAAATACGGTCAACATGACTCTACTGTAATAGTTTTATTTTATCAGTGATTGGCATCCAGCTGCCGTCCTGCATTAATACCAACATATAAACCCTGCGATGAAGTTTTCACAGTTTTCTTTGTCAAGCTTTTTGTTGGCTTTCCTATCAGCAGGTTATCTTCAATACCACATGTTGTGTTTATCTTCTCCTTCTGTTAAAACACTACCCGTCCCTGTCGGCCTCTTCCTCATGTCTTACATTCTGTCTGTACCAGACGTGGAGCATCCTACTGAGCTGGGTGAAAGAAGATAGATATTTTAGAAAGATTAATGATAAAGAAGTAAAAGAGGAGGAGAAATTCCACCCAGCCTCCACAGTGTTTATTATAAATGAGTTTTAGACATGTAAGCCTCATATGCAAGTGTCAAAGAAGATGAGAGGAGAGTCATTTGGGGGATCCGAGCCCAGAAATTCGGAGTAGATAAAGAGATCTTCATGAGAGATGAATGTGAATATGGGAAGACTGAGATCATCCATCTTTTTTTAGAGAGCCTGCAGGTGTTTAAAGGCTGTGGTGCGAATGTAATCCCCCAATAGGGTCTGCTCACACATCAGCACTTAAGGTTGGGCAACATTAATGTCCATGAAAAAGTCAAGTTTATAGCTCCGACACCATTTCAAACAAATATGTTGTAATTTCATATTTATGCAGGATTGAGTTGGGTTTGAAAAGGAATTACAATTCCTATAGAGCACTTTTTAAAATCGTGTGTAAAGTTATTTGTCAAGTTTTAATCATTTTACTTTGATATATTTTCAAACAAAAAGATAAAACACAAAAACATTCATCAAATATTTGCAATGTGTTAATTTGATAAGGGAACTTCTGTTTCTACATGCTGTCTTTACTGTTTGGTGTTTTCATATGTAAAGTGCAATACAAATAAAATGTATTATTATTATTATTATTATTATTATTATTAGAAACAGATGTCATTTATCCTCATTAGCCCAGTATCTCGTTGTTTTTCAAAATACGTTTACGATGTTACTTGTGTAAAAGACCGTCAGAAAATGCCAAATTGGCTCAGGCTTCATCAAGGAATGGGGCTTTGATGTAATTGGTGAGTCACTGCTTTTACATAACATGTGCACAAACTTCATTGCAGCTGACTTCTGCACAGCAAATGGAGAAAATGGGATCCGTCTGTTCTCTCTGCAGTGACCCATCTGTAAAAAGGGATTTCCAAGGGTGCAGCGGGATGTTCTGCAGTCTGGTCATGGCGCACGGTACTCTTTAGTTTGATTTTAAAATTGATTTTAAAGGTAAAGACTGTCAATTTTCTCCTAACAGAAAACAGCAAAAGGAAAGCAACCGCATGGAGCTTCGGACTGCAGGGGACCCTAGAAAAACACTGAATCAATTCAAAACAAATGCAAGGCATGCATCTTATAGGGAAATGTATGTGCAAATGTCACTTTTAAATAATGTTCTCTAGAACAAAATCTGACAATGGAGAGTTACATAAAAAAAGAACACCATTGTTGCAGCAGTTCAATCAGTACTCATCTCAAGTAAACTGCAATTTATAGCTATTGAATGGAAAAAAACACAAACATTGAGTATGGCTCATGAACACTCAAACCAGTAAACCTTTGTTGAAAGACGGGGTTAAAGCAGCTGTAGTACTGTATGTATGCATGTATGTATGTAATCATATTTTGAATCGGGACCACAAAAACAATGTTTTTGCTTTAACTCAATAAAACAATCACATCCCCTAAAACAGTCAATAAATCCACATCAGATGTGAAAGAAAAGAAGGGCTCTGACATATCAGTATTGTAGACACATCTGCACCAAGAACAAAAGACATCCAAACCTGCACATGCATGCACAGGACCTGAGTGACAGGGAGAGTGGGTGAGAGGGGGTTAGAGAAACAAGGAGAAATGAAAAGTGTCTTTGAAAGTAAACAATGGCGCAGTGATCAGGAACAGATTGGTGCAGATCAAACAGTAGTGTTGAAGTAGGAGGAGAGAGGCCTCTGATGGAGACATCAAACACCACTAATGTAAACCATAGATTGGCCTGACATCACACGCACGCACCCACACACACAGTGATACACACACAGTGACACACACACACACACACACACACAAGGGATGTAACGATATCTAAATCTCATGGTTCGGTATATTCAAGGTAGTAACCTCACGGTAGTAAAATTATTGCGATATTGTGGGAAAGCTCATGGTTTTACAAGAAGGCACACAGTTTGCAGCAATGCTAACAATAACAAGAATGAGAACCATCAAGAAATGGTCTGTTCACAATTTTGACATCATTTAATGACATACTTTTAGATTAGTGAGATTAAAAACTGAATATTGCCTACTTAGATATACAGATTCGTTAGAAATGGTCTACTAACCATAAATTAAATATTAGCCCAAAAAAAAAAAAAAAACAGCCAAGGAAATCAAAGTGGTGCAAACTGCCTTATTCTGTGTTTAGATTCATCTTGGTTTTTACTAGAGAAAGATGAACAAGTCAACATTTGAGGTTAGGAGTAATCTCTGACCATTAAAGTATTTAAAACCCTTGTTGTCAACAACATAAAATGGTCGTAACTGAGCAACTTCTCTGGTTATTTCTTGAGCCCTTGAGCTGTTCTGAGGGACCATGGTTGTAAATGTTTCCTTTAGAGTTTTTTGACCAGACTGCATTGTTTTTTTGGCACAATCCTTAAACTTTTCGGGATGCCAGGTTGTTTAGTGGTGTCTCATGTTGCTCATATTAAAGGTTAGCACACGGTACACTTGCAGCGTTTGCATATTGTCCACCTTTTCTCCTTTGATGCTTCATGATGCAGTGAAAGCAAAATGTTTCCACACCTCTGACTTGTAGCCGCTGCATCATACACAAGTTCTACAAACTCCTCCGTTTCTCTCTCTGCTGGCTACCACCATCCGCCATGTTTCCTTTCCCGTCTGACCTCGACTACCTATAAACGATAGCAACTCCCCAAAGCATCATGGTACTTGTAGTTTATTCTGACACGGTCCACTACAACCAACCCATAACTTGTTATTTTAGGCTCATTATTTTATACTGTGACATAACCACAATGATATCGAGGCAATTGTAATACTGTGGTATCGTGATATTGTCAATACCATGACATCTAATATATACACATACACAAATCAGTATGTAAGTGTAATAGTTTTCTTTAACCTGGAGTTATTTCAAACATCATGTTTAGTTCGGATCTACAGTACATTTCTTATAAGTTCAATTAAACAAACTAACCACTCTTGTTGATGACACAGAGTTGCATTTTTTACTATTTACAGCTTGGAAATCAGCTGATCAATCAGCGATGTTCTCTGTCTAGAGTCTTCACTGCTTTGCTGAGTGAGGTACGGTAGTTGACCCCCATTTTTAGCCCAAGCCAGAGATCTCCAGTCCAGTCGTTCTTCTCAGGCTGCTTGCCTGTCACTGGTCTCTCTTGCTGTTCTTCTTTCTTTTCTATAGGTCTTTTTTATTAAAGTGAAGAGCCTATTGAGCACTGGCCTAATTAATTTGCAAGAGTACGGGCTGGTGTGTGTGTGTGGTGTGTGTGTGTGTGTGTGTGTGTGTGTGTGTCTGCGTGAGTGTTTGTATACCTGGGTACTCATGCATGATCAATTACCTAATCAGGATGTTTATCTGTATTCACGTCCAAGCTATGGCTCTGTATATGGTGTAGGAGAATGTGTGTGACCATGGACTAAATGTGATGCTGATATCAACCACTCTGCTCCGCACAAAGGTCATTATGAGGAAAAAGAAAGGATTTCAAAACAGAAAACAAGTTTGTGTCAATCATGTAATCCTTTAGGAAAGTTCAAGGAGATCAATTTTATTTCATTCTTGTTTTTCATTGACTCATCTGGGAGTTTGAATGACATCATCTGAATGATCAATTTTGGAATGATTTGTGGAAGAAAGTAGTTGTGCATCTAATCAGATCAGCGAATTAAACACAAAACAACCAGTGAATATCCCAACAGCTGACAAATAAATCCAAAATCCAAAACAATTAGGAAACTATTTTTTTTTTTACTACATATAGTAGAAGGGAAAGAAACCATTACTTATTCGTTAAGCTTAGGTGTGAATGTACCGTGTTGGCTCATTTTACAAGGATTATGTTGGCAATTACATGGATTCATTTTACTGGCTGTTCCCACATTCCAGCCTCTTTCTGTTTCTCTTTTCTGCTCTTATTCAGTCTTTCTGTCTTTTATAAACTCTTTCTTCACTCTACTTTCATCGGCCGATGGAGAAATATATCTCAGAGGAGATGTTTGGGGTCTCCAGCTCTCCTATATTAACATTTCAATCATGCTTTCAGCTACGTGAAAGAAAATAAACTCAAGTGGGTTGGTGCCTTTTGCTCCAGCGGACTGTACACAGCATCCCTCTCTGACTGTTTCAGACCTGTGTAAGAGTGGGTTCAATAAGGGAATGATAATCCCTGTAGAGGCAGAGCGTAGCCCGTTGAAGAGCCTTTGTAGTTTAGAGGGTAGATTAGCATGGTGGCCATGTAGAGAACAGAGTCCTTTGTCTCGCTAAAGGCCTGGGATTAGATATGGGGACTGAACCATGAACTTTGGGGAAAGTTATGGGGTTGATGTATTTGTGAGAGAGAATGCATACACTTTTTGTTCTCTTTTCAAAACAAAAACGATAGAACGAAATTTTCTTAGTTTTTATTTTTAGGGGTATTTGTTTTGGACTGGATAAAAAGTTATTGATGCAACAGAAAATAGTTTGTACAGATATCCCAGAACAAATTGTGTTGTTTGAATATTAAATTTGGGGTACCACAGGGGTCAGTTTTGGGGCCGAAAATGTTCATAATGTATATCAATGATATTTGTAAAGTCACTGAAAAACTAAAATATGTTTTTTGCAGATGATACCAATATGTTTTCAGCAGCTCTTGAGGATAGTCACTATAGAGATGTGTAAACTAAAAAAAATGGTTTGATCTTAATAAATGATCATTAAACCCAAATAATGATGTTATTTTGAAATCAGAGAAAAAAAACAGATGTAAAAGTAAATACAAGACAAGAAAATAAAATAAAGTACCAGACACAAGGAGCTCCCAAAGAGTAATGTGGTTCTTTTATTTCCGACTGCCTCCAATCGGAAGACAGCATTAATTTGGGTATTTTGGCTTTTTCAAAAACGCATGTGAATTTATCAGTTCTCAAACTATTTGTCAGGATTGTCAGAATTCAGCTTCACACTTTCAAAAAGAAGACACTAGTAGTGGGCGTAACAAAAAAAACAGAAGTAGGTAGGCTTTCTATAATAAACAAAGCAGAGGCCAATATAAACGTACAATTTGCATTTGAAGAATGAAAATAAAATGTACATTAAAATCTGGTTGAACTCACTTTAAAATTGGGCAGTAATACAGCCCACACCAGACCCAGTACAGCCAGGAACAAGAAGCAATATCTGCCCAGGATTCTCAACAGACCCAGATTTGGCGACATTTCTCATGGACAGGTATGGACGGGAATCAAAATTTACTTTTGATTAATATGTTATTTTTTACAGCAAAAATATTTTTTTTATGTTTGAATCAGTTTTGGATCAAGTTGTTCAAGTTCAAAAGGAGCACTGTAAATATTCTTAAATGTTTGTAGTCAAAGTGTCATATATTGTATATATTATTATCCAGGGAAAACAATCTATACCTGGTGGATTAAAAGAGAGCTGATATCCCTACAGGAAATTAAAGAGACAAAGATAATATAATAAAGAGTTAAAGCAAACAAATCCATTTATATTATTTATTTCCCTCACCCAATGAGAATCAATAAGATAATTGGTTAGGAATCAATAAGCAGTATCAATAATGGAATTGGAATCGCTAAATTCTATGGACAGGTAATTAAATTTTTTTTTAATCAAACTACCATAAGTGTGTTATTAGTGAAAAATAATACTACACGTGTGTTGCTGTGTTAACGATGTTATGTTCCGCGATGTGCATGCACAAAAGTAGAGGCGTGGCTTCTGGTAAATTGGCAGAGGCAGGGGGAAGAAGTGGAGCTGTTAGGGAGTGACATTGAGACGTTCGCTTTTGAATTTCCTTCCTTTCTTTTCATTCTCCAGATATCAGCTTTAAAGGCCCCATATCATGCATTTTTCACCCATCTCCATTTGTTCTAAGAACCCCATAAACATAGTATTTGAAGTATACCTTCCCAAACTCATCTGTTTTCCAGAGTTTTAGCCTCTAAAAAGTGACTTTCTGACCAACTGGTTGTTTGCTGCTTACGGTTTAGTTTAGTTTTAATTTTATAAAGGAACAGCTGCAACAGGTGTGTTGTCATGAAGCATTTACAACCCAGTGATGGATGGTGCCTTCAGCATCTTGTCTTAAAATCTTGTCCAAAATGTTTTTAATAATCAAAAATGTCACATGGTGAGGTGTACAAAGACCCAGATGCAGAGGAGATGGTGGTTCAATCCCCTTTATTCATGCAAAGCATAGCCACATTCCTTCACGTCAGCAGAGAGGGAGGAAGCAAGGAGTCGATACAAACATGAAGTCAATTTAATAGAAAACTAAGCACCAACAAACACCTATTAAAGGTGATAAAGCACAACCACTCCATTCCAGTCCAAAAACTCCTTTTAGGAAATTAGGAGACTAGAAATACCTGAGTGGAAACAGGAGAGAGCCTAATTATTCTCTCGCTCTCTTTCACGTGTACACACACACACACACACACACACACACACACACAAACATTCCACTCTTTGCATCAACAAATACAAATCCAGATTCAGAACAGCAAAAAATGTTTGCAATGTAACAGTTATGCCAATAGGCAGCACTGCCAAGAAACAAATGAAAATGTTAAAAATGTTTGTTTGTGCAAGTGTTACTAAAACTAAGCAGGCAAATGCCACACATTTCTGTTTAGCCTCACAACGTGGGAGCAATAAGTCCTGCACCACCCTGTATACATTTCCCTGCCACTCACATTTACTATGAATATTTCTAAAACACACTTGAGACTATCCCCTTAGAAATGAAATGACTATCAGGGTTCAAGTGTAACTTCGGTTCAGCTGCCACATTCGTCTTAGTAAGTTGAGACGCAATTTGAGGTGTACTTGGCCTGCAGAGAAAGTCATTATCTTTACATTTAGCCGATTTGAGCAATCATTCTGAAAACAGCCTGGTCTCTGTCTCAAATATGCTGTTATTGGTAATACTATTAAATTTATGATACTGAAATGCAATTTTCTTGTGGTTTTTCGAACTATTGGCACCTCCAACTACTTGGACAGTCAAAAGAAGAAAAAAAAGTCCATGGAAGTGTATGCGAGAGAAAGGTATGGCACACAGGGGTGTTGTTATAAAGTTATTATCTGTTGCCACTGTAATACGCTCAAGTACAAGAACAGCTGCATTTACAATAATCTCAGGGCACGACTAACACCCACTTTGAGAGGTAAAAAGTATGACTTTCAGAGAGATTATGCAGCATGCTGTCACGGTTGGATTTGCAGGGAAACACTTTGATCATTGCTGTAAAGTAATATTAGCACAGCTTTCAATGCCACCGAGCAAGGACATGGTCAGGCCTCACCATGCTGCTCGCATGCCATAAATATTCTGATATGACACTTTTGGTTCATTTCTAACATTACCACAAATTTAAAACGTGCATTCAAAGGGTGATAAAATGTTTCATTATCCTATGTGGGAAACTTAATTTTCAACTAATTTCTTTCACAACTAAATTGCAAATGTTGTAGATCTACGTCAGCCGTTCAAAAGTATAGCTGAGATTAGGCAGTGAGCATTTTTTATTTATTTTTTTGTGAGTAAAGCTCCTGGAATGCATTGGATCACTCGAGAGTCTAGTAAACTTCTGTTTAAAAGTTTAATGGGAAAAATGTTGACCTGAAAGGTTGAGAGCACTAATATTCATGTCAGCAAAGAATTCACAATAACATAGTCACATATTCCTAAAAAGCCATGCATTGTGGTTCCTGTTACAATATTTGGTCAACAATTTTTTTTTGGTATTTAATAGGGATGTAACGATTCACTCAACTCCCGATACGATTCGATTCACGATACTGGGTTCACGATACGATTCTCTCACGATTTTTTCATTTACAAAATGGGACTGTAGACAAATTTAGAAAAACTAGAAAATACTGTATTATTTTCCTTTTATTTTTCATTGTCAAAAGAATTCCTTGATAAACTATTCAAAACAATGCAATTTAACTAAAAATAAATCTTGAATTAAATAAATAAAGGAATAATACAAATGAAAATGAAGCCTATTAATTTAAATTCTGGTTCTATAATAAACAATGCAAAACTGCATAATAGTTCTTTTTCTTTTAAAAGTGCAACTGGAAATGTATTTTGTACCTTAACAATTGGACTTTAAAAAAAAAAAAAAAAAACGTCATTGCACTGATTTACGTCATATTTGTTTGGACCAGCAGAGGGCGCTGGTAACCCAGTGGTTGATTGGCATGCAGATATCTTGCAGTGAAGAAGAGAAGCTATGCTAGCAGACAGAGCTAATAGAAAAACGTGACTTTTACAGATATTCAAGTAATATTACAGATATTCTTTCGGTGCTAAAGGGGTAATGAATCATTTATTAACATATTTAAGAATAGAAGGCAGCCAAAAAGAAAGTATTAGCAGACTCCGCCCGCCGCCAACACTTCCGGATAGTACTGCGATTCAATTGTCAGAAAATCGATATCAACCGTGATACCTATGAATCGATTTTTAACTGCCTTACGATTAATCGTTACATCCCTAGTATTTAATGAATAATACCTTTAATGTTTTATTATACTTTTGGTATACATGTGATCATTGAGCTTGTAAAATAAATATGTAAACTGACTCCTAACCACTACAGTTACATAAATGCAGTAAATGGAGGAAATTAGAAGAAAGGCGTCAGACTTTAACACTGGGCCAAGGCTGACGTTCCATATAGACTCTTTTTATATCATGGATAGCTACATAACTGCTGCTGATTGTGTTTTTAAAAAATGTGTCAAAACAAGTATTAATTTCAGATTTATTTATATTGCAATAATCGACACCTAAAGACTTAGAACTATTAAGAATGTTTGTTTTTTTTAAATTATTATTATTACACTGTTTTATTTCAAACAAATGCAATAATACAAGAAACAATATTACAATAAACAAAAGATTTGATGCAGATGGCTTCCCTCCAGAAAAAACTAAAACAAAACAAAAATTACATATATACTGTAACTGCATATGCATACATTTAGTATTCGAAAGGGAGTGGGCGGAAGTATAAACTTTAAGTAGTATAAATTGTTTTATTAAGAGTGTTGATAGTTCTGTAGTTATTGACAATGCTCATGAATCCCCCAGAATATTGCTGTCAATGCACATAATGTTACTCTGTGAGTTCTAATAATTTGACATGCAACTGTAGCTATTTTATTCCATTTATATTGTTTCCCACCAATGATCTTTTATTGTTGAGTATATGTAAATGTGTACCTATATTTGTAGGTGTGTGTATGTATGCACAGAGGTGTACGTAGGTGTGTGTATACAGTATGTGTATAAGTATGTATGTAAATGCAAGCATGTGTATATACTGTATAGACTGTACACATGCATTTCCTTGTGACACACAATGTCAAGTAATTACTGTAAAAAAAAAAAACGTTTTTAAAAATAAAAAAGGGGAAAAACTAATGTTTGCAAAGTGCTCCAAGAAGCAGAAAGCTGGGCGAAAGTGTCATAAATGAAGATGGTTTCGTGTGTAACCAGGATAAATAAGAAAAATACATTTAAAAAGATTTCAAATATGCAGAAACGAGCTGATAACAGATGGGGTTTGCCAGCCAAGAGAAAAGAAAGAAGAAAAGTAAGACATGAAGATGCCAAGATGCTTGCATTATTTAAAGGGCCCATGTTATGCTAAATCAACTTTTCTGTGCTTTAAACATCATAAAGTGCTATATGGGCTTCATACACATGCCCAAAGTGTGTTTTTCATTGATTCTCTCAATCGTTAGTTAGAGGGTTATTTGCTCCTTTCTTACTGCAGGGTGAGCCCAAACACCTCGCTCCAATTTGATGACGCGTTCCCACTTTGATGACGAGGCACTGAGCTGGAGAAGCCGCGCCTCCAGGAAGCTCTCTGCCGTGATTGACATGTAAACAGACACGCCCACGAAGGTGAGCAATTCAGCGTCCTTTGCGCAGTGCTATGTATGTATTTTCTACAGTCAATGTGTGTACTGGCTAACGCCCCGCCCCCACGCTCTGTCTCGTGTTTATAAAGCAGCATGAGCTCGGCTACGGAGTGGGTGGGAGGAGGGCGGGCCGTCCTCTGGCCCTACGTCACCGTGCGTGGAGGAGGAAGTCAGTGTCCCGTCTATAGACACGCCCACTCATGAATATGCATAAGTAGGATGTGTAGAGTTGCTTAGAAAGTGACTTTTCAGAGGTTAAAACTCTGGAAAACAGGCGAGTTTGGGAAAATAAACCTCAAATACTATGTTTTTGCGCTTCTTTGAAGAAATGGAGATGGGTGAAAAATGCCATGACTTGGGATCTTTAAGCAAACAAAAGAGCATTGACAATTTCTTGCTTTCAAACCTGTTGCTGGGTAAAGATTAGACACTTAATATCTGATAAATGGTTGATTACATTGTTGCCATCAAAATTCAATAAAATATTCCAAAGTGATTTTTTTCTTTTTTTTAAAGGTAAAAGAACGTCAAAATGAACATTAATAAAAAATAAGCCAATCTGGTTCCTTCATCAATGGCAATAAAATATTTAATTACATCAACAAAATTATGAGTTATCAAGTTATTAATGCTTTGATGTGAAAAGCACTCAAATGATATATACAGATGGGGTTGGCCCTTTTGGAGGAGGCTGCAAAATCAATCTAGATTTAAAGGTACAGCACAGTACTACATGTACCCCCCTCCTCCCTTTAAACCTGCTCATTTAACACCGTTGTTCTTTTCGTCTTATTGTCCTGTCGGAATCCAGTGAGTGGATGATCAAAGATCATTGAACGATTGGTTTTTATGATATTGTCAGATATCTTGTGAATTATTGTAAATGCCTGGGCAATCATAAGGATGTCTTGAAATCCAATTTTCTTCTTAAAGAGCTGAACGTGTTATACATTTCACCAATGAGAAGTTTTCCTTTTCAAAAGACAAACCCATGTTGCTTCAGTGGTTTCTTTCTCCCACAAGGTTTTCAATATTGTTCTAACGTCTACTTTTACATGCCTGAAACAGTTCAGCACAGAGTGAGGAGTGTCTTTACAAGGACAGGAAGGATGTGAAACTTGGTTCTTTGGGCTACATTTGTGGGAACGTTGTCACTTAGGAATTCTGCGGCTTATTAAAAAAAAAGTGTCCCAACTGCACATACTGTATATGCCTGCCTTAAATAAACTGATATGGGACTTCACAATCCAAAGCAGCATACGCTAAAAGGGATGGACAAATATTGTGTATTTACCCAACTTCAAATGTGCAGATTAACCCTGTGTAATGGATGTGAAAATACCACTTAGTTCTCCTGTGGTTGTGTTTATGGGTTTTTGTTTTACATTATTTTGTATGTCATCAGCACCACATGTTTGTCCAATATACTATATGTGTCATCAAACAAGCCTTTCAACAAGAGTAGTTGTAAATCAGAAAGTGAAATTAAAACTTGTCTACGTTCGTAGGCCTCTTTACACAATTCCTCAAATATCACTCTAGGAGAAAATTGTTGTTTATGTGTCCATGACTGTCTATATCTCTGTGTAGTAGGTTATATGTAGTATGCTATAGTCCGTAGCACCAACCTTGCTTATTTTTTTTATTTGTTATCTATTTCTGTACATGTTAATTCTCTATATTCTGTATTTATATATTATTTAAACCCTGCAAAAGTTTGCTGCTTTTTTTCCTTTCTGTAATGCTGCTGGAAATGTAATTTCCCTGACAGAGCCTTCCCAAGTGATTAATAAAGTCCAGTCTAAATCTAAATCTAATCTAATATTGGTGATGGACTGATGACCTGCCCAAGCTCATCATCACAATCTGAAATTTTCTTTCAAAGTCTGTTTTATGTCATTATTTGTTTTGTAACTGAGTTTTTGTGCAATATATCATAAAGCTGCTATATCCATCATTGTGTGCTTCACGTAGGAAACATTCTTTTTTCGCCCAACATTTGTTCATGCTTTTTAATGCACAGTTGAAAACATGGCTGGGCTTCAGGTTTCCACCACACAGTGTCAGTGAGGGATGTTGAATGAAGAAACAAGCCCAGGGTCTGCACCATGTCTGATCTGGACCACTCTGCTATGTTTACACAGCAGTTTTTATGACAGGTCAGATGAGAAGCAAGCAGAAAGACTTAATCACATTAATAATATCCTTGTTGGATTCCTGCATGACATGAGCATGATGAAGAAAACAGAGCTTAGCGTGGAGGAGGGAGAGGATAAGGTCAATTTGAAAGGTCTGAAAAAATTAGCCACTTGCTGCTATCTTGTGTTTATTGGCTGAGTCGAACTAGAAACCAACAATGATGTCTTTCCTGGGAATGCATATAAAGATTTATTTTCATACGGCAAAGCCAACTAAAAACTTATCTGATGGGAAATGTTTTGCCCTTTTTGAACAATCTTACTTGTTGCAACTATTTCTAGTTTAGGTTTTTTCTCATGCAATTATTTTAATCTTAGCTTCTATAAAATGCATCATTTAAATTTAGCACCCAATCATCTGTGTTATTTTTGGTAATTTATTGAGTGTAACTTTTCTCTCTTTTTTTTTTTTTTTTTTCAGCATTTTCCCATCATAGCCTGTCAGTTTTTATATTACCACTCCTTAAAATGTCCATGTCTGCCATCATTACATTACATACCATATTGACAATATTAACACAAATACTGAAAGATAGTAAAATTACACTTAGAAAAAAAGTTAGTTGTAGAAACAATGATTAGGTCAGGGTCCTTTGCATATTTAATGGTCTGCATGACAAAAAAAATTCTAATACAATGATTACATCAATGAAATTGTAGTTATAGTCTTATCGCTGTTATGAAAGAATAAATGTGCCCTGGAAATATAACATTTCTTGGCATTTTTTGTTAACATTTCATTTACAAAACCGACAAAAACACAGATATTATTTTTTGAGTGAAAAATGTAATTTTTCATTTGTTACTGAAACATTTCCTATCGACATTGCTGAGTATAGTCTGAATCTTCTCACTAAAACAAAAGAAAGACTTCAGTGAATGTCTGAGGCCTGTATATTGTGTTGTAACAGAGAAATGAGAGGTGTCTCAAAGCTTTACCACTCAGTTATATGAGATAATTTATTCTTTTTCCCTTAATTTCCAAAATAACCTCACACTCCAACCTTTGCTTTGTGTCTCTAAGTCCTAATCGCTCTGTTTCTTTGCAGTTGGCAAAACACTCAAACATTGTTCAGGCAGCTGACCTTAAAATACCTTAAGGAAAAGTTTTGTGAGTGCGTGGGTTGAGTGACCTCGCAAGTAAGCAAACAAGCAGCGCGCTCCATCAACTCTTACTGTAATGTCTCGCCTGCAGCAATGTATAGGAGCGCGCACACACACACACACACACACACATCAATGACCAGGGTAAGTGGCCTGTCTACACCAGCAGACATCATGTCTTGAAGCAGCTCCAGATGTGCAAAACAATGATGTTGATGTTTGTCAGACCAATACAGTTGTTATTACTAGAAATAATGAGACTTAGGAGCAGAGTTGTTCATCAAAGAGTGCAGCAGGGCTGGACTGGGACAAAATTCAGGCCTGGCATTTTGTGTCCAGACCAGCCCACTACATTGTCACCAACACCACGTGGAATCTGTTATAAAGTCAGTGATGCTCAACATGTGGCTCTTTATGTCTTAACTTTAATTAGTATTTCCCCAGAAAACCTCAAAAGAGGGGAACTTTTTAACCCCTTTTTGCCTATTTCTTTTGGCCATTTTGCAACTTCCTTTGACCAATTTTTGCCCCTTTTCAAAAGGTTCAGACACTTTTATCAGACCTTTGCTACCTTTTGCCAATAAATACCCTTTTTCACTATTTTTTTTTTTGGACAATTTATCCAAATATTGTCCTTTCTTCAAAAAAAAATGTGGCCACTCTTCATCCCAATGAGCAAACAATAAATACCATTTGTTTCATACATTTTTTGTTTGCCACATTTTGCTCATTAGAGCTATCTTTTGCCTTTAAATACATTTTTTGGCCACTCGTGACTGCTTTTGGCCCATTTTAGTCACTTTACACTCCTTTCTTGACACATTTTTGCCACTTTTGGACCATTTTTGGTCATGTCTGCATCCACTTGCTCGTAAAAAAACTAAACAAAAAACATTGCGCACCGGACCACTTTGGGTCAACAACCCACTGATACAGTCCACCCCTGGTTTGCAGTGTAGTAATTTTACCTCTGACTGCTGTGTTGCATTTAAATTATAATAACACAGACCTCAAATTCTTCATTAATTTGGCGTTTGGTGTTAATCTGAGCTCACTAAAAATCTACTGCTGTGCTCATCTATGGTAGGATGTTGTATCTAATGGTGACAGCACTCCGGCCATGGAGGAGAGATGTGACAAATTTACATATACAGATCAGTAAACTAAAAACCACCAAAAAAAAGTGTTTCTCAAAACCGACTAAATTCAGTTAAATTAAATCAATAATAACATATTGAGTAGTGGATTAACATTAACTCACCCTAATCTTCACTTTCTGTTGCATTTACCATGTCAGGAAAATGTGTAAACATTTCTTAGTTGTATTACCCATTTTATGAACTCGGTAGGCTCTGTATTACCTGTGAGCAAAATGTTCTGTGTGTTCTGAAAAGTAGAATTACACCAATTACAAGCCTTTCTCAACCCATTTGAGGTGAGTTATGTCCTGAAAGCAGACTATATATATATTCTTGGACTCAGATTCAAGCTTTTATTGCCAGATATGTTTTTCTTTGTACTCAAAGAACTGTATTTTTACTTCCACCTGGAGGTGACATTTTCACCAGCATCTATTCATTTGTTTGTCTGTTGGCAGGATTACATCAAAATAACTTAACAGCAAATTTCTAACCAATGACAGACCTCAAGTAATGGAAGATTCCATTACATTTTGGAGGCGATCTGGATTAATATACTGATTCTGGATCAGTTTTTTAAAAATCCCTGTCTCTCAACATTCGCAAAAATTCATTAATTCATATCTCGGTTCGTACTTGATTGATATTTATGAAATTTGACTTACCTATGTCCAGTTGGTTCCTCAATTACTCCATTGACTTTCATTCAGATCGGATCCGGATTGCACATTTCATCTCAATTTTTCAAAGGAATGGGAGTGACCATACAGTATATTTGGACCTACTGTATTCTTGTGAATGGAGGTAGACATTTCTTTCAAGCCTTTAGTGTGGAGGATCATGGTTCCATGATCACGATCACTGATCGAGATAACTGCCAATATTTTTGGCGCTTGGCAGAGGTTTGCATTCTCTGAGTGGTTTTGTTCCTGATCTAAAATGTAAAAGTTTTAATTCTCAAACGAGGGGTACAACAGAAAAAGGACTCCTGCGTTATCTTGTGATCTGTTTTCCTCCAGACAGACTTTTTATAGTCACCTACTGTGCTGTGGTATTGAGCCAACCTGTGTGCACATTCACTTTCATACATAGCTTTAGGGCTTTTTGGGGCTCTCTTAGTGATTTAAAACAGATGATGAACTCGTTAATTACCATGCCCTCTCACTCTCCTGCTTACTGCCCCCCTCCACCCCCCTCTGCATAGCTCCCCTGCCTTTTTTTTACTTATATTCCTTACTTATTTTCCACTTCTTGGAATACAAAGCTTATTGGTTAATTCCAAATCAGAATAAGAAACCATCATGCCTCACTTTCAAAACTGTAACATAAGCTTTCCATCTGAATTTATGTTTTACACTTCGGGGCGGATTCACTAACATCTGAAATAAAGGGTGATAAACCAGTTGCATCCCTAAATCCATTGGTGACGCAGTTTCCTCACCTGCTGCAAGGAATTCACTGAAGTTGCAGGAATGATTAGCGCACATGCAGAAGTGATGGAGAGTGCATTGAAATGAGCGCTTTGCTCGTTCAATGTGGAAAGGTGAGTGCGCAGAAGCACACAATGACATTTGAGAAAGTTGAATTGGAGGCAGTTGGACTTCTCTGTTTGCTGCACAAACAATTAATGTAGGAAACTAAATAAACAAATATTTTTTTTAAAAACAACTTTAAAACTTCATATTTTTCCCCCCAATTTAATGTGGCTGCTGCATCAGGTCCTGTAACTTTGCTCTTATTAGTGCATGAAAAACAGGCAGATTTGGAAAGAAACAGTCATTGATCTGCCATTGATCTGAGTTAATGCAGCAACACAGTCCGTCAGTCAGTCTGCACCATTTGAAGATGATCTACTGATCATCATCCAGCAGGTCTGAGCTCCTGAGTAGCGCTGTCACTACACTCTCATATGTGAACATTGTGCCGTCACTGCGTAAATGACGCATCTGATCAGCTGATTCTCGCCTGATGCTCCGGATTTTGTCAACGCAACACGAGAGTTTGACGGTCAACACATCACTGGAGTGGTGCGTCCATAGCGCACACAGTATCCTCTCCCCACCACGGCCACACCAGACTCCACACGCACCGCCGCGGGTGTGCAGCTTTTTCTCCCCCTCAAACACACTTTACTCTGCATTTTCTTATTCAGCGGCTGTTAAATATTGACTAATATTTATTTAAATTATTTTCTTATACTAGAAAGGTTAACTGGAGGATTTTTTTCCATCTCCACTGTGTTTTGTGTCAACATTTATCGCATCGGATCTCTGCGTGTGTTTGCGCCTGCTTATCAGTCGTACTATTTTCCGGTGCTAAAACAATCACCGCAAACAGTTCCAGATTTAATTAAATGCATTGTGCCCACTGCATTATTTTATTTGCATTTCCCGCTCCAATTTTTTTGAGCCCCTTATGTGATCTGCCAACTTTACATATTCATCAGAGGGAAATGCGTAAAATGGATTGATGGCGCATTGTGACGCGCAGAAGACACACAGTCCTGATTCCCTGGGGTTTGTACACCTTATTAGCACGTGGAGTGACATTTGCACACATTTTAATACCCCTAAACCTTTAGTGAATCCGCCCCTAAATGTTCTAACTTGTTTACACAATTCAGGTAACTAATGCCAATTGTTACGGCACAACATCCAATGACTATTGGCACCAGTGGCCACAGCTGGTTGAAAGTGCTTTACAGTGACACAGAAAAATAAGCTCTGCAGGGCTTCCTTTCAACACAACTCCTGTCAACTGAGTTCAGAGACAGAATGTGAAAATGATGTTAGAAGAAGTGAAAAAGGGGAGAAAGTTTGAGACTGGGTCAATTCACTATGTCCTTGTCACATATCATCAGCGTACCAGTTTCCTCACTGTAGCTTCATCACTAGCAACAGCTCATCTGTCACACAGAGGCACATAAACACAGCCTGTTTTGACCTTTTGTGTCAGAGAGCACATGTCAAACACAAAGCCGACACTAATAGAAGATGAAGTTACACTGTTTGATTACTCGTTGGTACCACTATAACACTGTTTTAACTTTTTAATCACTTTTGAAGTAATAACGTCAAGATAAAATGTAGTTGCGGCTTTTACATAACTAAAATATGATTGTTTGTTTAGTCCAGAAAAAATAACAGCAGTAAAAATAATGGTACAAAGGGGTTTGCAATTTAAAAAAAAAAAACGCTTACTGGTGACATTAAACATTAAATAACATGATCGCCAACTGAACTGAAAAATGAGCATTCATCATCGCCATAGGATCACAGTCGGATCCGATCACTGAATCCTGGTCCAACAGATTCCGATTCAGCCAGTCATTCTAAAGCTTTAAAATTTAAGTGCTGAAAAGCAGGCAAATTTCCAAGTATCTTCAAAGAAACAATAAACCAAAAAATCAAAAGACCTTCTCTTAAAGTTAGAGAACTCACAGGGGAAGTCATAATTCTACCAATAGAGAGAATGAAGTGACCTGAAATCCCTGGAGAGGAGAGCAGGCTCTATAACAACGTATGTGCATCAGGTGCTTTATGCACAGACCGTACAGATCCAAGCACTGTAGAGGGGAAGAGAAGGAAGATATGAAGGAATCCTAACAGGGCTTTAAAGTGATGAAAAACCTCTTAAATAAGATACTCTTAGGTTCAAGTCAGGAGAAAAACATTAACTTTAAAAAGTGTATGAGTGTAGTTCTAAGTAGCATTATTCTTCGTTTTGTTGTAGGTTGTTTCTTTTAAAAGGTCATATTATGCAAATTTTCATCTCCATTTGTTCTAAGAACCCCAAAAACATAGTATTTGAGATTTATTTTTCCCAAACTTGCCTATTTTAGCCCTCTGAAAAGTCACTTTCCGAGTAGTTCTGAAATCAGGCCGTTTTGGGGCCTACTTATGCATATTCACGAATTATCATTATCAGTGCAACACATCTGTTCCCATTTTTACTGCTAGTCAAGCCAACACCTCCTTCGTTTTATTGGTCTGTTTTTGTTACATTGTTTAGGAATGATATGGATTTTTTTCCATCTCGTAAAGTTTATTTGAAATTTATTTGCACACCTGCTCAAGCCCAAAAAGCCTGAGTGAGAGAAATACTGTTGATTAATGTAACTTCATGATGCATTTGACCGTTGTCTCTGTGCATGTTTAATCCTTTATGAATAATAATTTAAAAAAAATTTCTCCATGCATTTCTCCCAGATCCTTTGGCTGAGTCTGGCCTCTTTATGACAGTTTGTTGCTTCCCTGCTGAGGAGCATCTGTGTGCCCTGATGGTGCTAAAAGCTCCATCCAACTTTATCCCTCATAGCTGTTTGTGGACTAAAG
This sequence comes from Gouania willdenowi, assembly GCF_900634775.1. Lineage (NCBI taxonomy): Eukaryota > Metazoa > Chordata > Actinopteri > Blenniiformes > Gobiesocidae > Gouania > Gouania willdenowi. The sequence goes on from NC_041044.1 coordinate 29,406,759, forward strand.
TCATTCTGACAGCCTCTGTTCGCCCTTAGTCATTCTCACAGTCACACAAGCATGTAACACTGTGCCATCTACCAGGGTGCATAAGACTTGTCACAACATTGTGCTGCTGAAGTACATACTCACGATAAAATGTGTTTTGTATGTATGTGACTGTCTGTCCTATCCCCGGCGGCAGTGCTGTAGTGCTAAGTGGTTTATTAGGAGGTTAATTAAACCACTTTGACTGTCTATGTGTGAGCAGTAATATGTGGAGTGGATGTGGGCATATACGCAAATCAGTTAAAATTGTTGGTCTTAATCTCTCTGGATACCAAAACAGCTCCAATCTGTCAAGGCATGGACTACACCCGACCTCTGAAGGTATACTGTGGAATCTGGCACTGTGACATTAGCCACAAACCCTTTAAATCCTGTCATTTGTGAGGTGGGCGGCGTGGGCCTAAGTGGAATGGATATGTTTGTCCAGCAAATACCACAGTTCCTCAATAGAAATAAAACCCGGGAAAAGTGAATGCTTTGGACTCATCATAACATCAGCCTTTTTCCTGCAAATGTTCTTCCATACCTGGTGCATGTCAAAGTAACACCCCGTACAAAGACTTAACATCAAAACATTGGCCAAAGAAATACAATGTCTCCACCAGCAGGTTCATTTTTTCTACTTCCTGGTATCAGTCGAACATGGAAAGGTGGAGTCCTAGAATAAAGTGGATTTGGAAAAAAACAAAGTTGAATGCCAGGACCTCCTTATATTGAATCAGTGTCTTCGATTTCTTACTATAAAATGGGCAAGTACAAGCTGACGGTAGTTGACTGATTTGTTACTTTTAAATGAACACATTTAATGTTATTATCTTAACCCCAATGGTAAATGCTTGATGGTTTTAACAATTACAGATAATAATTCCATATACATAACAAATTATTGTGTTTTAAACAAAAACATGTCATGGCACATAAATACATTTCACTGAACAAGCATTTTAATGACATTGTTTCAGAAAGAATTGATTTGTGGTTCAGAGAAACAAACCCTTGGATTTCATCCAAATGACCATTGGTTTAGCCTTCCTCTGAGCAGAGTGTGCACATCTCACGAGTACGTCAGGTTAATTGAGGCTAATTTTCAGTCTTTTTAACCTTTAATTGTGTCATGAACCAATACTCATGGCTGGACACATCCAGCCTCATCAGCTCAATTCAGTACCAAAGAGACCCCGATCAGGGTAACAGCAAATAATATAACACATTGTCGTGTAATTCTGAAAAGAGGTTTATTTATTTAATCATTGTCATTATTATTGTTGGTGATGTTTTTCTCAACCTAATTCTGACATCAACTGAGAACATAGTCTGTGTGGGACCTGTAAATCAAATGGCAGGATGACTACATTACAAGGCCTGACTCATAAAGGTGAATTATTCCCTGAGTCACACAAGTGCAGTCAGATAAATCAAGGCCATTATTGGTAATGGCGAGACTAAACTACTTTAAATCCACAATAAAATGAAACTCAAACCATGAATAAAAGTGGAGGTTTTCAAACAGCACAGCAGAGGTTTCCTTCCTTCACATTTCGGCCAAGACGAATCCTGGCTGAAGCCACATACCGGGCTCCACCTCTCTTAGTGGAATTGACGTGGACATTTAGGGTTAATTCCGCTTGTCACCGTGATTTCTGCTAATATGGCTTCACCATTAAGTGTTCTAGCAGCTGTATCAGTGTGTGTATGTGTGTGTGTGTGTGTGAAAGTGAGAGCGAACAACTGTAATTACACCAGAATCCAAGTTTTACATACCCTATAGCCACTATCCACCATCTCTGACGCCTCTCCTCATCACTCCCATCCACCACTGGGCTCCATGATTGTTGAATTAAGGTTCAATATCAGCAGCGGGTGTGGAAGGGTGGGGGGTGGGGGGTTGTGAGGGACACGAGTTTAAGGTAAATTAAAGACTGAACGCAATCAAGTTAAATCATACCTAGCATACACATGGGCTGTCAACGTTTTTCATGAAGGCGTGGAAACTGGAACCAGTACACATACAGTCAAAGGTCAGCTTGTTGGCGGCGCAATTTGGAAAGTCAGTATAACTGGGTGAGGACATCCCCTGAGAAGTCATAAATGTCCTCAGTCAGCAGAGGACTGTTTGAATAATAATAAAAAAAAGAGAAAGATTGCTCGGCTCCAAAGAAAGCAAATGCCAAAAAGCATCATCATCATAGTTCGTTTGAAGAAAAAAGAATTTGTCAAAAGCTCTCCTTCCCTTTTCGTTGGATTTGTGAGGGGGAGCTGGCACACACAGACGGGAGTCTTCCTTTTTTCATGACTCACTGATGAGCATCAATGAGCTGCTCACTAGCAACATGTCTGGAAAATAAGAGCAGGGATATTCCCGAGTTAGGGTTTTGTACCATTGTGGTAATTGCAACTTGGCATTCACTGGTGCTCAATAAATGGATTACACTTGAGGATACTTAATGGCTCATAGGAAATTCATTTCGGGATGACATGTTGGTTTAGGAGGTTACAAGCTTCAACACTCTTGTTTCCGACAATGTCACTTCCACAGGAGGGGAAGTAAACTCACAAATGCTGACCCGGACTTCTTGGAATTATGTTTATGTACTGAGTTCGTTGCTGCAGATTTATCTAAAACAGCCAATAATCTTCCAAAGAATAAAGGGTAACACTTTACTTAAAGTTTTATATATAAGGCTGACATTACACTGTTATTAGCATGAATAAGGTGTCACAAAGGCTATCATTAAGTGTCATTTGCTATATTGTGACACTTTTAGAGCTATGTTGGCGTTTTTGGGTTAGGTGGAGGGATTCAGTGGGGTTAGGGTTAGGGTAATGAACGACACTTAATGACAGGTGTCATGTCATAATAATGACAGTGTAATATCAGCCGTATGAATAAAACTATAAAGTAAACTGTTACCAAATAAAATGCTCTTTAGAATGGTTCAAGCAGTGCAGGGGTTAGCTTTTTAATCACTTTACTAAAAAGCTAATAAAAATTCAACTCTATGTGTTGTTGGGAGAAAAAGAACCCAGAAAAAATTTGACGTCAACAAATAAAAAGCTATCTACTATAAAAAATTGACCATAAAACCACTCGACACACAGGCATTTTAAAGAGATGTGTGCAGTCTATTATGTGTGCGCCAGAAACAGACGACTTGTTGTGGTTTGGGGGGGCTGGTGTTTTTATTTGGTCACCTTGATGCCGTGCACACAGAAATAATTTGCATTTTCAAGCTTTGAGCAGCTGTGAGCATCCCGCCACGTACTGAGAGAGTACCCTGCACCATCTTACACACACACACACACACGTGTCTGCATATCAGCCTGCTCAATCAGAAAGGAAGGAGCATGCAAAAAGTCAAACAGATGTAAGAATGAACACACACTGTAAGATCACCCAACAAGTTCAGATGTATCAGACTGAAACACACACATGCACACACAAAACTGATATTCCAATAGGCCTATTACACTGCGCATTAACACACAAACGTCAAAGTGATGCAGTGCAGCTGAAATACAACAGACGACGTTGTTTTATAATGGCTGTGCTTTGTTTAATGGAGCCTTTTTGTGCTTATTGACTGTTAAAGTTTAACTTTTGGCAGAGTGTGTGTGTGTGTGTGTGTGCGAGAGAGAATTGCATTGACACAGTTTAACTCATGTGTCATTATCTGAGTTAACACACACACACACACACACACACATGAAATCCTCATCAGATTTGACCACATCAATTCCTCCAATGAAAAACCTCAAATCCTTCAGTTCATTTTTGAGGTTAGCTGGTGTGCATTTTTAAGAGCATGTGTATTGTTGTGTGTGTGTGTGTGTGTGTGTGTGTGTGAGACTTGTCCCCGCGCAGAGGTCATGTCTCAAAATAATAACATGCTGTTCTAATTTGAGACCAAATACAGTACAAGAGGCCATAACAGTCACAGAGAGAAGAGCCTATAATAGTGGAACATTTGTATTATAGTTTTGTCTAATGTCTCTACCTTGTTTGCCGTAGCTTTAGGGCGAAAAGTGGTAGAATTCTTGTATTTTACTTGGACTACTAATAACGATTACAAAACTAAGGAAAAGTCCAACATCAAAAAGCCAAAAAAAACAACAAAAACAAGATGTTGGACCTTTATTTCTTTTTTTCAACAATAAAAGAATAGCCATCAATGTGCAATGAGGTGTTGAACTTTTCTTTGATTTATACAACAGCTGTGAGACGAAGTGTGATAGAAGTCTAACTATTCCAGCAAACAAAGGAAGAGGATGACGGAACAACTTTTTCCCTATCCGCTCAATCTCTGTCTGTCATCACTGGGAGCTGCAGTGAAAAGTGTGATGTAAAATCCATTATATTATTCAATCACATTGTGGTTTCATGTAGTTAAATGTATTCCTGGTTCTGAAAAAAAAGAACTTTTGTCCCAAAATGCTCACCAACAAAGATGTCACGTTGAGGGTTAACCAGGTTTAATCGGATGTTCTTTTCTCCTCTATGCGATGCCTCCGAGGCAGCATTTTCTTTTATCTGTCTTATACATAAATCTAAGCCAAAGCCACCATGAAAGCTGACACACTATTAAATTTACAGATTAATCTTTTATTATCTTCCTCCATAGCAGCTTGGAACATAGCAAACACTGTAAAGCCATTTCTTTGTAGATTTATGTGAGAAAAACTTAGATGTGTATGATTTTCTCACAAAGTTCCTCTTCATCTCTGCTGTTGTGTTGGACAATCAGGAGGTTGTAAAAGTAAAAAACTTCCCTTTTAACTGAGCACTTTAGGGAGCAAAAAGTCCACCAATAGGCACTTGTGAGTTATAGGTATTAATGCCACTTTTAAATAATTCTTTTCATACCTGCTTTGTCGGATCTGGTCTTGCTTTCTCTCTTTTCTCAGGTCAGTTTTTGCAAAGCCAACAACTGTAAGGTATTGGCAAAGTGTATGGTAAAGAATAATTGGCAAACCTTTGCATAACCCTCAATGATGTCTTTAAGGTCAAATACATTTGGCTGAGGAGAATATCGGATAATTCAAAACATTCTCTGTGGGTAAAATTTATGCTGCTGTCATCAGGAACCATCCAGTGCTTTAGTCAGATTTATATTCTTGTATTGCTCTGCCCATCGCATACTACAGAAAAAACACATCAAACTAAAACATTACGAGATGTTTTATCACCCTTATGTTAAAATCTGCTTACAGTTCTCTCACTTCTGTTTTAAATGCATCAGAAAAGAAACACGCCTCACAAAATGACTGAGCGGTGTCCATGTTCAGTCCAAGGGGGATGTTTGGTTAAACAACAACGTATGCAGTGCTGAATGTTAGCGAGAAGATTATGGATTCAGTTTGGGGGGTTAGTGTCTGCATTGCTGATGAATTCTTGCTTAAATACTGATCAGAAACTCATCAGAATCGGTTTTCACCAACGTCAATGAGTGTTTTCCTCATGACTTAAACATTGTGTGGGCCTCTACTACTGTGACTAATACTGTGATGGGGTAATTTTTGGAATTACTGTAGATGAATAGATATATAAAGTATAAATTAGATCAGGGACAAAAAAATGCATGTTTGAAACATATTGTGATTCATTTTATGGGGCTAAGTTATTTATAGGAGCATAGGGCATCGTGTAACTGCAGTCATCAGCCAAGCCGTTGACATTGTTACCCTGTGCCCTGATCTGTTCTGTTGACATTAACAGTTGTTTGTTAATAAAAGCGGATTTATCACTAAAACAAAAATAAATATGTCATTTGTATGAGGGGAAAAAAAAGTTTTTAACTGTCGAGATCGGATATGTATAGAATGCCAGTCGGGTTCAGGTCGGACAAACAAATGCGGCTCGATCTGCAATCCAACTGCAACGCGGTTATTTATTTACTTGCGTTCATGTGACTGTTTACTGCAAGATCTCCGCGCATGCCTACGCAGAACCAAACAGTAGTTTGGTCCACCGTGCTTGAAGATTGCCTGAAGAGAGAAGAAGAGGAAGAGGTGATTCTGCAGCGCAAAGAGTCTTTCAGTCTCTGAGCCGTGTCCTCCTTCTTCTTCTTTATTTACGGCAGAGTGGATGCCTTTCCAAGCCATCGAGAACGCGCATCAGCATCATTTTGACGTCACGTCCACAGGACTACGTGAGAAATTCGGGCCCTGAATAGCAGTACAAAATGCATCACACAGTTCGCTCCTTTAAAATATGTGTTTATAGAACAGTATATCAAAGAGAGAAATGTGTGCTTATGATGTGAAGAGAATCATAGTTGCTTGCTTAACAAGAGAACCTGTGCTAAATGTTAAGACTGTCCTTCAAGTTAACTCCTTATTTAATGTCACAGTTGTCTCAGGTCATTCTCCTCTCAGCTGCTGCTGCTACTGTATGGATCCATAGTGGAGGTAATAGAAGCAACAGTGCATGACAAAGCTGAGACTAAAGGAAACTATTGACATGCTTGCTCACAAGTTACTGTAACAATCAGCCATGCAGTTTGTGTTGCTGTGAAGCTTTGTCTCTCTGTTATAGCTACCGTACTTTGTCACACCTGTTCCTGGAAAGCATCAAAATATACTGAAGTTTGCTGCAGCAAGGTCCGAATATCTCTCAGTGCATTCGTGTGTGTGTTGCTGGTACAATGTGTACCTACTGGCTGGTGTTTTTTGCCACTGAGCATGTGAAGCATCACATTGTGGTGACACATCTTTGTGACAAGCTCGCAGCGTAAACGGCAGAGCGGCATTGTGATGAGGATAACTAGTGACAAGGAGAAGAGAGGAGAAGGGAAGGAAAGGGTAGGACACTTGTAGATAGCAGCTGTATGCCTGACTTTATAGCTTTACAAGCGCTTTCAGCACTTCATGACAAAGAAGGCACAACACTATGAATGTTTAGTATGTTCCCTGCATGTCACTTTGCTCTTTAATAGAGATTGTAGTCGAAAGGCGGAAAGTGTTCCTTTTAATAAATCTTCATGCCAGGTACGTCCAACGTTGTGGATTTGTCTGAGCACCTGGGGCCATATTTTCAATCTGGTTAAAAGGTCTGTCTCGTATTTTGACTTGTAAAAAAAGCAGCAATTTACAAACTGAATAAAAAAAGACTGATTTGTTGTGACCGTTAAGTGCAAAGTTCTATTAAAAAAAGCTACACAGACAGCATGGTGTTAACCTGATGGTCGGCTCCATTTAAAGGTCTCCGTGTTATGATGCTGGATGGTCTCATTGTTCTTCTTTACAGCTGTCAGTTAGCAGGTGGGACCCAATGCTCCCGTCAGCTATTTATTTAATAGGAAACACAGCCATTGATTTTACTCTGGCTATCTCCACTTGCACCCCGAGGTTTGATCAGCACGTTAGATAAAACACGCCCCAGTTGTGTGTCCGTGTGCGTGTTTTTAATGACAAACAAAAGGCGTGAGTGAAAAATCAAGCACGAGAACAGTGTTGAATATATTTGCTCACTTTGTACAGCAGTCAGAAGTGCGACCGTAAATTGAGGAGCTGTGTTGCATCCTGCCAACAAAAGAGGTCCATTTGTATAAATTTGGCATGTAGAGGCTTTGGCTCTAAAATACGTCCCTAAGCGTAGCAGATTTGATTACATGGGTATCTGTTGCTCTGCCTTGCCAGATAAAACGGTCTTCCATCCAAAGAAGAAGTCAACATGAAGCTTAACACAAACAAGCAGCAACCGATTAAACAGTCAGGGAAAGTGTCCACTGAAACAAAAGTGATTATTTTCCTTAGAAATGTTTGGAAGCAGAGGCTTAAGCCTTGGAAACTGCCTTACTATACTTATGCATCTTTAATATAATCATCCAACCAACATTTATTTTCTGTTCTGAAAAATCTAGATTAAAAATATTTTTTTTTTGTTGCTTGTGTTGCGCACTTTGGCAACAAGCAGTGAAATTTCAGGCATACATGAAAATTTTCAGCTTATATACAGCTTTTCAAAATAATAGAAATACATACACTACATTTCAGTCTGACCCAGGGACTTACATGGTTAAATAAATTATTTCTATGCAGAGGTGTAAAGAGCACTGATACATCCTTCTCAAGTAGAAGTACTGTTACTTAATTTAAATTGTACTCGAGTACAAGTACATCATACATAAAATACTCAAGTACAAGTAAAAAGTAGCTGAATTAAATAGTACTGAAAGTAAAAGTTACAAGTTACTTTCACCCCCCACGTTTATTTTTGGTAATAAATGTTGCCACTGTTGGAACTTAATTTATTTTCCACAAAGGTATCTGTATGAAGTTCTTTTTTTCTTAATAAAATAATACCAATTTATTCAAATCAAAATTTTAAAAAAATTATCAGGCTCTAAGTATAGCTACATTTATGAACTCTAAAACAAATATATGTTTAATCTAATTGGTCGGCAATAATGTGATGCATTGATTGTTGTCCGGTCATTTCAATGTCCGTTGATCATTTTAAAACAAAAAACGATAATTTACTCAGTAACAGTTGGGTGTAGAAATTTAATGAATTACATTACTTCTTTTAAAATGTACTTAAGTACAAGTAAAATTACTGATTTAGAAATATACTCAAACAAAGTACAAGTACCCATAAAATCAACTCAATTACAGTAACGTGAGTAGTTGTAATGTGTTACTTTCATCTCTGTCAATATGATTATACAAAAATTTGTATTGGTATTTATTTTTTATTTGAAAATACATTCAATTGTCTGTTGTCAATTTACAGGTTAAGAAGAATCAAAGTTATTATTTATATGCGGTGCATTTTTAAGGTGAACCCCACACTTTTATTTATCAAAGTCTCACAGGCTACAAAGTGGAGCAGAAGTTTATAACTCCTCTATCCTGCTGAGCGTTGTCTACTTTCTTCTTAGATGTCAGGGTCCAAAAAGCATGTATGTGTTCAGTCACAATTCTATCTATAACAAACCAAAACCTGCACCATATGAACTTTGTACAGTAGTAGGTTTGGTGATTTATTGTGCAGTTCACAACTATCTGGTGGTCCGACCCCCCAGAATCTCACTCCGTGCCTTTTTTTTTTTTTTCTTAATGTAAATACAAATCAAATGACTGCAAGGTCTATGAAGAACATATGTTGTTAACTTTTCTGCTGTAAGTATTTTTACAGACATTTTCCTTTGGAAATAATAAGTATGGTTTTTATCAACTGAGGGTTTACATTCTGCCACTCATTCACTGATGCTCCTTCTATTACGCTTCCTGTCAAGTCAAACATCCACATTTTCTGCCTATAGTTAAAATGTAAAATCCAAGAAGACAACACCAAAACACTCAAACACACACCTGCTGTTCCTGCTGCCTTTGACAGATTGACAGAATGCACCGTGACTGAAAAAAAGAACCAATCAGAGCCAAGATTGTGTTTGATGGACTGTCTGACAGCTGTTGCTCGCAGCCCTCACCCCTTCCCGCCGTGGCCAAAACACAGCAATGCTCATAGCAAGGTAGTACCTGGCACGCCGTCTTTTGTACAGTGTATGGTCTGGAAGAGTAGAAGATGGAATTGGCAACTTTTCTGCTTTAAAGGTAATTGCTGCTGCTTGATCTATATTGTTTGATTTGTAATTGTTATACTAGAACTCTGTAGTGCATGTGTTGTTTGTTTGTGTGTGCGCTGCTCTCACTGCAGTCTCTGTGTGGGCTGATGTGAGTGACACTGTGGTGCTGCTGCTGCTGCTGCTGATAGATTGGTGTGTGCACATTGAGAGAGAGAAGCACTGCAGTATAATTGCTTTTAACAGTGCATGTTATATTAATGCGATGTTGCTGTTGGACTAACGTTAGCTTTTTAGCTCCTCTGAGGGAGGGACTTCGGAGGCAGGGCAAGAGAGCAGCGGGGAGGGAGGGATCTGAAAGTTACGGACTGCACTTTTAAATCTTGTATCAAAAAGCATTAACAGATTTTCAGTTCATGTCATGCACACATTTAGCCATAATTACTATTGGAACAACACATCAGTAAGGTAAAACTAACCTGTCTCACTATTGTGGAGGACTATTGGATGGCGATATTCAAAGGATCTGAATAATGTTATAATGACAACCCCAACACATTCCCATCAATAGAATTTGACCCTACCTGGCCAGCCTGCATTAATACTCAGATGGCTTTGACGACAGGGGCAATATGCCTTCTTGGATATTTGGTCTGAATCATGCATCACAGAATCAGTCATTATTGTGCTTTTTCCCTTTGTGGCTTCCCTTTCTATTTTCCCACTGGAGGAAAGAATGTATAATAGCTTTGCGTTGGACATAAAAAGGGAAAAGAGAGGTCTCTTAGAGGGCGGAGAGTGGAGCTGGAAGACACCTCGTCCACAAACAAGCACTAAGCAATTTATTATTATGGCAGTCACGGCTATCAAAGAAAAACATTTTGAGAGTGGAGAAAATTAGTAAGGGCTCTATTCGCATGCGCGTAAGTCCAAAAAGCCATGTTTTTGGCTGCACGCTATTCTCCCCCTGTACTTAAGTCAGTTGCTGCGCACCTTCATTGCAATTACGCACTGTGGGTGGAGCAGCCCTGAAATGTGGGTGTTCCCATTCAAATCTGGCTTTACGTGCATTCTCCGGTGTGGGTATGTCCTTTGCTCTTATGCGCTTCTTACCTTGGAAATAGTGCAGCGCACCAGTAAGGTCAAACATTACGTTGCACTAGAAATAAGGACGTAGTTATATTTGAAGCCACACGGACTCATGCGTCGCGCAGCAGCAGCTGTGATCACTCAGCTGCTGCTAATTAAAACTGACAGACGCAAACTTCTGTCCACGTTGGTCACAGTCATTCAACTATTTTCATACTATATCCAACATATGGTCATAGTTTGATCCACTACAGAGTGAAACAAGCTGTCATACGCGGATGAGGAAGGACCAGAAACTGTTCCCACACATATTTTAATGAGGCTCAGCTCAGGTTATTACAGGTGGCTAATTTAAAATACAGCAAGCTCTCCTAAATGTCGAGTGACAAAAATGTAATTTGGACAAACAATAAGATGTTCATATCTGCTTGGACTCATAATGTATGTGCCATAGAGTACAAGATAGTAGCTTTTCATTTTAAGGATATCATAGGCTCGCAGTGCAGCGCAGTAACTAATACTTTAGCTGAAGATTATTACATTATGATTAGAAAACATAAGAATAGTCTGGGGCAAAATGTACTACACATAAAAAAGAAAAAGCAAAAATGTTACTTGAGGACTTAACTCCACGGCAGTGGACTCATAGCGGCCGAGGCGAGCCGTTGGATCTGCGAAAGCACGGAGGCTGCTGCTGCGGTTCAGAGAGCACTCTGTTGCTGTGAGCAGTGATGTAAAGGGGATGTTCCATCAAGTGAGGCTCTTAGATGAGGACCGCCCAATGCTCCGGTTCCTCTGGCATGAAATGAAACGGGACGAGCCACCCCACGTCTATGAATGGAGAGTCCTGCCCTTTGGAATCACGTGTAGCCCGTGTTGTGCTATCTTTGCACTTCAGAAACACATTCTGGACCATAGTGAACTGGGAGAAGCTACCCAGGAGACAACACTGCAATCATTCTCCGGAGACAACTGTCTCCAGAGCTGGCCAACAGAAGACACTTCTGTAGATAAGTTATATGCACTGCTAAAAGAGGGAGGTTTCAAGCTTTGACGGTGGGCCAGCAACCAGCCTTCTGTTATCAGCCACCTTCCCCCCGAGGCCAGGTCCACTAGCGCTGAGCTCTGGATAGCTCAAGGGAACCCTGATGTGGCGGAGTCAGCCCTTGGCCTCCAATGGCACTGCCCATCTGACAGTCTACGTTACGAGCTGCAGCCCGTTGACCATCCCCAGGTGACACTGCGCACAATCTACAAGGTTATGGCAAGTCAATACGACCCCCTCGGCTTTATCGTCCCATACACCACTAGGGCTAAGGTCATTATGCAGCAGCTGTGAGCAAACCAACGAGAGTGGGATGATCTTAACCTCTCTGAAGACCTGCTTCAGGCATGGAAGCAATGGGAAAACAAGCTGCCAGATCTGCAGAAGGTATCTCTGGCAAGTTGCTACACCAGCTCTGAGATGAACACAGAGACTTGTCAATGTGACATTAACATATTTTGCGATGCATCAGAATGTGCTTATGGATCAGTAGCTTTTCTTAGTATTGAAGATGCTAGTGGCACAGTATAAATTGCTTTTCTCACAGCACGCTCCAGAGTTGCCCCAAAAAAGTAGCAGACCATCCCTCGTCAGGAGGAGTGTGCAGCTTTAACGGGAGCCCAGCAGGCCTTGGTCGTCACCAAAGAACTAACAGTTCCTACCTGCCAAGTTATACTATGGAGCGATCAACCACAGTGCTAACATGGCTTCAGTCTGACACCTGTCGATATAAAGTCTTTGTTGGTATTTGGGTGGCAGAGATCCAAGACCTTACAGACTGGCAATATGTGAACTCAGATAACAACCCAGCAGACAACATCACATGGGGTAAGCGCCTGAGTTAGGAATGCAGAGCCGTTGGGGTCGGGGTCCAGCATTCCTTTACGAAGCTCCATAGCAATGGCCTGAAAAACCAGATCCCACACCCGACAGTGGCGAAGAACAACAAAAGCCAGTTACTTGTCTGCATATTGACACAGCCGTAAGTCAGCCCTTACCTGATGTCAATCAGTTTAAAATCTTCCAGGAGCTCTTGACTGCCACAGCACAGTTGCTTCACGGGGCGGCTGTCATCCCTGTCTCTGCTGAGGAGTATAGGAGAGCAGAGACCGCACTCATACAGAAGGTGCAGCAAGACTGCTTTCTGTCAGAGTCGTCTACTCACTCGAGTCCCTGAATTGGACACCACCAATCTCATCTGAGTAGGAGGCCGCTTTTGGCAAAGCCCTCACCTTGACCAAGCATCCATACATCCTTTTATCCTTGACCCAAACCACCATGTCACTCAGCTGATTATTGCTGATTTGGATGAAAAACTACAACACCCTGGTGCAGAGTGTGTTTGCTGAAGCAAGGCGCAAATACTGTCTACTGCAAGGGAGAGAGACAATCAAATGGCACCAGCAAAGAAGTTTAGAGTGCCGCAAAGGGCGTAGCAAACCAGAGCTACCAAAAATGGCTGACTTGGCTCCAGCAGTCTGCCTTTTATTTAACTGTTTTGGCTCTTACAGCATTAAAGTTGATAGAAAAAATGAGAAAAGATGGGGCATTATATTGAAGAGTTTGACTACCAAAGCAGTTAATCTCGTTCTTGTTGCAACGCTTGAAAATATTTTCTAATGGCCTTCAGGAGATTTGTAGCACATCGAGGTAAGCCATTTGAATTGCTGTCTGACCAGGGAAGCAACTTTATAGGTGAAGAGCGAGAGTTGAAGGAAACATTTGCTGCACTGACATCCACGCTTCAAGCTGAGCTGGCTGCCCAACAAGTGAGCTTCCGATTTAATCCCCCTAGTGCCCCGCACTTTGATGGCTGCTTGGAGAGAGAAATCCGATCCCTGAAACAGGCCCTACAGACCACATTGGGTGCTCAGCCTGTAACGGAGGAGGAACGACGGACTCTTCTCATTGAAATCGAGGGCATTCGAAATGCCAAGCCCCTGGACTATATCTCATCTGATGTGGCTGACCCAGACCCGGTCACCCCTAACACTCGACTGATGGGGTGACCTGATGCAGCCCTCCCCTAGGTTGTCTAACCTAAGTCAGAGATGCTCAGCAGGCAAAGATGACGACAGCCAAAACCCACAGCAAAATCCTGATGTGAAATGTGCAGTCTTTCACGTCAAGTCCTGAGGTGGCATACGTATGTTTCTACATAGTTGACGCTTTAAATTCTAAGGATTTATGAGGCACACTACCAAAATAATACAATACATTTATACATGAACCCCTGAGCTGCTCTTGACATGCATCATTTACAAATTTTTTGTGAGTTAGTTTTTAATTTTTTATCTGTCTAATGTGAGTCAGACACATGTTGTTCACTACGTCAAAGTTATTTGCGCTGATCTACTACATGTGGTCAGACGTCCTCTGAGTAACAGACACTTACGTCTGATCA